>NC_140961.1:31915567-31923067 GCF_056783735.1 Eptatretus burgeri
TTTTTTTTTCTTTTTTCAAAAACTTTGAGCCAAAACAACTTCTATTCCTTTATTCCATCGGGATCGGAATACTCACCCATCACTGGAAAAATGTTTGTGATGCTGGCTGGAAACTACATCTCTGCAAAACTTTTGCTAGTGTGCACTTTACTTGCATTTGGGGGGTGGGGGGCGGGGGCGGTGGGTGGTAGGTTGAATGGTCATTTTTTTATTCCCTTCATTTGTGGACAGAATGGCAGTAAGTACTTCTGACTTGTCCTTAACGTAGCAAAATCAAAACATGTAATTGCCCAAACTTAGGAAAAACTGTGGTTTGGGGACATTAGAAAAATGGCCAATGGGCCTCGGGAAAGGAGGAATAGTCCTTTGGGATGTGGTCATGACAACTTCACTGGACTTTCTACAGCTGTACTGCTGTGTTGTTTCCTCCCAGCTGTGTGTCATATTGGAGCCCATGCAGGAGCTCATGTCCCGACACAAGACTTACAACATCAGCCCCCGTGACTGCCTCAAGACCTGCCTTTTCCAAAAGTGGCAGAGGATGGTTGCGCCACCAGGTAAACCCTGTGGTCGTTTTTTATATTTTATTTATGTATGCTCATTCATTCCTTCATAAGATTCACAATGACTTGGTACCTCTGCTCCTCTGATGCAGGGCAATTGAAGTGGTTTCCATGGTGACATAATGAGTACAATCACTTGCGAATATGCTAATTTAATTGTCTAATGCATGAACACTGGATTATTGCTTATCCATCTTAAATAAACTGATTTGTGATGAGCTAAATATTTCTGTTTACCACTTTGGTTAATTCAAATTTTGGTAAGACTAATGCATTAAAAGCTAGAACGGCAGCTGCTCGGTAGAGCGCTTATCTCCACCAGGCTGAACAGTTTATGTTTTGTATCCCCCTCAATAGGCCGGATCTGAATGTGGACCTCAATCAAAATCTAATCCGCTTGTTCTTGTGAACTATGCAACTCTTCTACCAAGTTTCATCCGAATTCATCCACAACTTTTTGAGATGTCCTGCTCATAGACAAACTGACAGACTGACAGACAGACAAACGGGTGAAACCATAACCTCTGTCCACCTTTGGTGGCGGAGGTATATATGCTGAATACAACACAGCACGCCTTATTCAGCCAAACCGAACATATTCCCACCTGTATCTCTTCAGTATTGTTTTGAATGTTGCACTCACTATTGCTTTGCCTTTCTTTTGAATGCACCATCTTTGCAAACATCATGGAGATGGTTCAGGGTGAAAACCAGCCTCCTCACTTACTCCACTGTGGAATGGGGAAAACGACACTGGACAAAACAAAGCGAATCATTCCATGGATATGGATCGTTTTGCTCTAATATAACTACTGCATATGTATCGACTGTAGTTGCTTGCAAGCATGCCTCACTGTTTTAGTTCCCCCACCGCGTGGCAGTAGGGGGATATTGTTGTCACCCGGGTCGTCCATCCATCCGGCTGTCCGTCCATCCGGCTGGCTGGGCGTCAACATTTATAGCTGTGAGTGCGATAACTCATAAACTGTTTGCCATATCGATTTGAAATTTGGGTCACACATGTACCACCTGAAAAGGAAGAACCCTATTGATTTTGGGTGTGGCCGGATCCAAGATGGCTGACTGGGGCGGCCATCTTGAAAAAAGTTTCAATGGCGGGGGATTCCCCATCTCTGATGGGTATATTTTTATTATAAACTAACAAAGGTATCGGCATTTCTGGGCAACGCTGAGTCCCTCCTTCCACCCATTCCCCTCTCTCATTGCATACCTACCCATTCCTCTTCCCACCCCTTCCCCACCAGACTCCTACCCCACCTCGTCCCTTGCCTCCTCCCACCCTAATTCCTCTGGACTGCCACCCCACCCCTTCCATGCCTCCTTCCACCTCCACCCTTCCTTCTCCCTCCTTCCACCTCCACCCTTCCCCGACCTCCTCCCACAAAGGAATATTTGCAGGGTTTTTAACCACATTTGGGGGAAAATAAATAAATAAAATAAAAATAGCTTTCCATTCCTACCCACTTCTAGCTTGCCTCGTCGTCTCTAACTTGCCACGTGTTGTGTCAAAATCTGCCCTCTGAGGGAGGAATTCGTGAATACGGCCGAAATAAGTCATAATGGTCTAGAACTCTAGATGTTTATCTTTGTCGCCATGTAATGAATCTGGGGCGTGTTCAGTTGCCAAGTTTCTTGTAGAGCGCTCGCCAAGTAGCCTAAGCAATCAAGCAAGCACTCCATTTGAAACCGTTGATTAGGATTCAGTTCAGCATCCAGCAACATACAAAACGACAGGTTTTGAATGTATGACTTCAAATATTCATCATGAGTATTTTCGGTGTTATGAAAACATACCTTGTTCAGTTTATGTGTTTGTTATAAATATCTCTCAGGAATTTTCCCGGCAGCCAACCGTGTCGGTGCACTCAAAGTGGATAACACAATCTGGACAGGAGACCTCGAGAAAGCACAATGCCTCTCTGACTATGACTCAAAAGTATTGTCGTGGCCCCAGAGTCACGGGGGGGGGGACCACAAGGGAGGGGCTGTCCCTGGTTCCTCTCCGGACTCATGTTTGCCCTCCTTGCGCTGCCTGTTTCCCCGGCGAGGTCCGATGTCTTCCGTAGTCTCTTGTCTGGCGAGCCTGGCAATGTCTTCCCTAGCGAGTTCTGACTCCTGTCGATTCTGTCGAGTTCTGTTGAACTGAGCTCCGTTTGCTCTTTTTATGAGCCCCAGGTGAGGGGAGGAGCCAAGAGCCGGATCAAATGTAGCTGTGACTAGATTCAAGCTTCCCCATTGGTTCATAGCAGTCGTAGACATGCACCACCAGGCCCCAAATGCCAAACATGGCTGTCACTCGTCGACATACCCATGCGTCGGAGCTCTGACATTAACATGGGGCCATGGTTTTCAGAAGCGCTCTCTGGCCCTGAATGTGCACTGGCCTCCATCCAAACGTTGGATTTCAGGGAAATCCCTGCGGTGCCCCTCTGTCCTCAAACTAGCTCCAGAGCACGTTCACGCTTCGAGTTATGCCCCGTAGTAACCTGACCCTTGTCTCCTCAGCATCCCTCGAGGCTGTGGTGAGTGTTCGATGAATAAGTGGCAGTTGTGGAGAAGTAGTTGTACATTGTGGCATTTGAAGTGAAGAGATTGTAATGTGGCGTTGTGGCTTTGAGGTGGGAGTTGCTTGTAACGATGTTTTCCCAGCGGGGAGGGAGAGGCTTGTCCCTAACGGTCACGTTTGTCATAAAAACGTAAATGTAAGTTGTGGGTATTTTTGATAGTTGTGTGAAGTGGTTGTGGTGAGCATGGTGCAGTATGGTGAGCAGAGTTGAGGGCCAAAGTGAGATGGCAGTTGTAAATTGGCATGCAGTTTTGAATGGAAATGGTGCGCTTATGCAAAGCATCCACGTTGCTTGGTGTGCGTACTGCAAATGAACCATTATATTGTTGCGGCCACGGTTACCCAGACACCAGCTTGTCACTCAGGGGGATTAATCCCTGGTTGTCCTCGGTAAAGCCGGACCTGGGGCCACTGCTCACAATTAACGTTGTGGTGCGGTGGGTTGGTTTAAAACCACGAACGCCACCCAGTCAACCACGAGTTCCAGTGTCCACCATCTAATTATTCCGTTTAACTCGAGGTCACATGGTTACCTGAGTGGGGAGCGCGCCCTCGGCAAAGCACCAATGTTATCTGATTAGATTTTAATTATGGCGGCCGAGCGTTTTAACCGCTGGTGCGTGCCAAAGATTTTTTGGTCAAATCTGTGGTGATTACCTCCCAGTCTATCTCGGTTCGGACAATGCTAGACCAATGGAAGGAAAGGACAAACACGGACAGGTTGGAAATCGACAAATAATTTATTAATAATAAAATTAATTCATAAAAAGAACTTCTTATTCGCTGAGGTAAATAAAGAATTTCAAAGCAAAATCAGTGAAAATGCCAGGAAAGAGACAAAGAGCAGATGCTTATCGGGGGTTGACTTACAGCGAAACACAGACAAGGGTACCCAGCAGATCATTCAGGGGGAGGGGAGGGGGAGAATCGTCTCGCTCACCAGAAAGTCATCCGTGAAGCGAAAACGTCCTGAAAATGCGTGCATGCGTGTCACATCCGTCGCCAGCACCCAGCTTTGCCGTGCACCCTCTCACGGGCAGCCTTGAATGCCAGTCGACGTCTGGAGGGCACCGAGATCGTCCGTCGCGGGTTTAGACCGTGGTGTTGTTGGTGATCGACCCGTGCCTCACTTGGCAGGGTGCTGCTCACACCCACACGCTCGCTTGCCGAAGCACTGGGAAGGGCGTATTATCTCGTCGGCGCTGGTCAGACACCCGCTTCTTGGTCGCTTCTCTCACCCTTTGCTTTTTCCTCTCTCCTTTTGCTTTTCCTCTCCTCATGCTTTTCTCTTCAGAACGCTTTTTCCCCCTCCTTTCTCTCCTCACCTTTTCTCTTTAGAACATACCTCTCGCTCGTTTTTATATCCGCGGGGTGCCGTCCGCCCCAAGCTCACCCCACCCCACTGGGGCACAGTTACCATGATGACCCGTGCGCTCTCAAAAAAGGCGGGCGTCGGAGCTCATGAAAGATTGCCGCTGAGGAAGAATGGGGGCGGGCTTCGTAGCTTGTGAAAGAATGTTGCTGAGGAAAAATGAGGGCGGGCTTCAGAGCTCGTGAAAGAAATGTGTATGAACGTGTCTGTTGTAAAGAAAAAAGCTTCCCATAAGAGAGGGGATCTATCCTTTACCCTTCTCAATGCATCACATTTAAGATCCCATTAGACATGAAGATGGGGCTAATCTAAACATGCATTTCAGGAAATAACTGTCTGAGGACCTGGATGTGTAGATGCATTCATCAGACCGGATTCTAAAATCCGTAACAATTATATATATATATATAACAATTATATATATATATTATATATATATATATATACATATATATATATATATATATATATATATATATATATATATATATATATATATATATATATATATATATATATATATATATATATATATATATATATATATATATATATATATATATATATATATATATATATATATATATATATATATATATATATATATATATATATATATATATATATATATATATATATATATATATATATATATATATATATATATATATATATATATATATATATATACATATATATATATATATATATATATATATATATATATATATATATATATATATACATATATATATATATATATATATATATATATATATATATATATATATATATATATATATATATATATATATATATATATATATATATATATATATATATATATATATATATATATATATATATATATATATATATATATATATATATATATATATATATATATATATATATATATACATATCTATATATATATATATATATATATATATATATATATATATATATATATATATATATATATATATATATATATATATATATATATATATATATATATATATATATTGTTGCGGATTCGCGCCCGCCGGCGTGCGAGCGGCCACGTAACTCGAATCGCGGCACGTCGCCCACCGGACGGACAATCCCGTCGTGACCCTCTCGGACTAACGCCGGGAACTAGTCACGGGTGGGCCTTTCGGCCTCACCACGATCGTGCCAATCGGCCCCCCGCGTGGGATAGGGTTGCTCGCCAAATTCGACCTACCTAAGTACCCACACGGAGGGTAGACCGGGCGATCGCACCTCGCCGCAGGTCGACTTCGGACACGGGCCACTTTAAGCGACCCGTTCCGTACTATCGGGATAACCGAGCGGTGTTATCGTCAACCTCGACGGTTCGATTAATTATTGGGCGTATTTAGCCCACGGCCAACCCTTTACGTGAAGTAAGATGGAGATTCAATAAAAGAAAAGACGAAGCGAAACGGGAAAAACAGTTCAACATTAAGCACATTTATTCCGCGGCAAACGGAAAGCACACATATACAATTACCATGATTATGCACCAAAAGCAAATGTAACAAAAGAAGAAACACAAGAATTATGCACCAAAAGCAATTGCAACAAAAGAAACACAATGCAGATCTACTACCGACTACCGACTACCGAGCACACGGCAACACTTATACAGTTTTACTTCACAGACGGCGCCGACAACACATATACTCAAAGCAAAAGAAAAAGGGACCACCCTCAACTACAAGGGGGCAGACAGGCCTGGGGCCGAGACCGCGTCGAGCCTACCCGTCTGGTGATGAGCCGCAAAATGGCGGCGGCGCCCCGACTCCGCAGGCCTCGCTGGCACTGCCTGGAATGGGGTAGGAACGGGGCCCCCTTCTCACACTATCTCAGCGCGGGGGGAAACAGGAGGGGGTTGTTGATGCTCGGGGGAATGAGGATATCTGGCTGGCTTGAGTCCCGCGACGAGCGACTCCACTGCGACCTCGGTCGCGTTACCGGCCTCCCCTCTCCGCAGCTCCCCGACTCTGATACGAGCGCCGACCTCCACAAAGATTCTTGGCTTCTCCAGCCTCTCCGGACCCCGACAGACACTCTCTCGACTGATTTCGCCGCCGCCACAACTCTCCAACTCTTTCCTCTTCTCAACTCTTCAACTCTTCCCAACTGCCTCCTCTTCTCAACTCCCTCCAACTGCTCAACTCTTCAACTCTTTCCAACTGCCCAACTCCGTCCAACTGCTCGACTCTTCCCAACTGCTGCCCTAAATTGAGTTGCTCCGCGCTCGGCGCTTTATAGTGCGACAGGAGAAACCATATGCAGATTTTTGGATCAGGAACGGCTCGGGGGCGGAGCCACGCTCCCCATTGGACAGAGGAAAAGTGGGCGTGAATCATTCTTGATCCGCGAATCTGCATATAGCGATTATACTCCGACGCGCCTGGAGGCGGGGCCAAATCGCCCCACGCTCGCTGATAGGACGGAACAGAAGTGGGCGTGAATCATTCTTGATCCGATTTCTCGGAAAGGCTGGTGTTTTTGCACCCGCTGCTCGGTGCGCGCCCTGTACGAGTCCAGGATCGGTGGCCACAAGCGGCGCGGGAATGGCGGTGATGCGACGGTTGCGAGGGCGAGTTGTGACGGTAAAGGTCGTGGCTGTTGGCGTTGCTGTTGTTGTGAAGCGGCGTTGCGGTTGGTGGTTGGTGTGTGAAAGCGGTTGTGGAGAAGGTGGATGTTGTGAAGGCGGTTCTGGAGAAGGTGGCTGTGGTTGTCGAGATGCGGTTGGTGGTGGTTGTGGTGGTAGTAATGGCGGTTGGTCCAAAATAAAGATAGTAAAAGAAAAACGGCGATCTAAAAGGGTCGCAGTCCGAATGAATGACATTTATTCCCTCTAAACAACGGGTTTGGGCTACTACACATATACTTACAGGGATATCTCACCTACGGGACCTGAATGGTGGTTTGCGAATTTCGTCAACCACAACAATATATATATA
>NC_140961.1:31928067-31945567 GCF_056783735.1 Eptatretus burgeri
AGTACTTCGGTATTTCGATATTCGACGAGTGACCCTATTTCGCGCAGGTAGAATGCGGACTGGGCTGTGGTGAGGTTAAACCCCCACCCGTGACTGGTTTCTGGCGATAGTTCCAGGAGGGTCACGACTGAATTGTCTGACCGGTGGGCGACGCGGCTGCCATTAGAGGTACGCGGCCGCTCGCACACCGGCGGGTGCGAATTCGTAACACTGGTGTCCGGGAGTGAGATTCGAATCCACCCCGCCTTCAACTAAATTAACGGGAATCGGTTCAGGGGTGTGTGAGCGACCCTCGATTCCCACCAAATTTGAGCGGTTTAAAATTTATTCTGAGAAGCAAGATGGCTTTTCAAGGCGAACGGGAGCAGGGGGTATTAGGTACGGCACGAGGCATGAGCGGGCCGCTATTAATGGCGCTACGAACCACGTGGCACGACGAAGGGGCTCCCGCCCACCGGCTCAAACCACGTGGGCATGGCAGGCGAGGCAGGACGACTGCAGTACATTACAAACTGAGTTGGCCGATGCATGGGAACGAATTTGGGAGCTGAATGAGGAATTAGCCGCACAATCGAGGAACTACATAAGGAAACGACACAAGTAGATTGTTTGCGTGGGTTTGTGTTACAAAAGGCGAGCACTGAATGAGGAATTAGCCAGCACAATCGAGGAACTACATAAGGAAACGACATAAGTACATTGTTTGCGTGGGTTTGTGTTACAAAAGGCGAGTGAACTGAATGAAAGAAAAAAGGAGGAGCAAATTAGTAATTCTCGGGATCGGAAGAACTTGGAGGAAGAATGGGAAAAAAGCTGGAAGAGGAAAAACGGGAACACGATGTGGAATTGGAACAACTGAAGGAGGAGGTAGAAGAAGGCAATCGGAAAAGAGAAGGACTGGAACAGACGATAAAAAGAAAACAGGAATGGCAGGAATTCCATGAGAAATTGCAGGAAATGGTGCAGGAAGTAGAGATCAACAAAGTGAAAGAAACAACGAGATTGGAGAAGGAAGAACAAGAAAGACAGTGGAATAGAAAACACAAAGAACAAGGAATGAGACAGGAGAAAGAAATCAGTCAATTGAAGGAAGCAACGAGATTGCAGAATGAGAAACAAGAGAGACAGTGGAATAAAAAACACAAAGAACAAGGAATGAGACAGGAGAAAGAAATCAGTCAATTGAGGGAGACAACGAGATTGGAGAGGGAAGAACAAGAGAGACATTGGAATAAAAAACAAAAAGAGTATGAATTTGAGGTTGAACAACAAAAGGAAAAGGCAAGGATGGAGAGATAGTGAAAGAGCAACGACTGAAACAGGAAAAAGAAATCAACCAATTGAAGGAAACTATGAGATTGAAGAATGAGGGACAGGGGGTGAAAGAAATTAAAAAATAAAGAAAAGAACAACTAAAACAGAAAGCAAGGTTGAGGTACGCAGAGATAATGAAAGAACAACGAACGAAACAGCAAAAGGAGCTTGGCCAATTGAAGGAAACGATGAGATTGAACCATGAGGAGCATGAGAGACGGTGGGGTAGAAAACAAAAACAATATGAGTTTGAAATTAATCAACTCAAGGAGAGAGCAAAATTTGAGTCCACAGAGATGGAAAAACTCCGGAAAGATAACAAACAGCTAGTGGGGCCCAGAGAGGAAGAAAGACTCAAATGGGAAGGAAAATGGAGCCAGGAAGAAATGCAAATAGTCACGGAAACAGAGACACGGGAGATAGAGGGTGGATTAAAAGGACCTAAGGACGAACACACGCACACAGAGGTAGCGACGCTTAATGGGGGTGAGCTGGCAGAACGTGTTGTGACCCGGTGCAAGCAGCTGGATAGCCTCCTTCGGGAACGGAGGGAGACGCTATTCTCCCTTGAAGCTGATCGCGACCATGTGAGTTCGGTCGTGTCAAGCGAGTTAGAGGGGGTGAATGCTGCGAACGGGTGCACGAGGAGCTTGGGGGGTATGGAGGCCCCGGGAACCCTTGTGGTTACACGATTCCCCAGCGTGAGTGTCCCGGTATGCGTGGTTGTGAGTGAGCCGAAATGCGTGCCTTCCAGCGCACCGTGTGTGACAGAGACACCGTGTGTGTGTGGGGGAGACAGCGTGTGCGAGTGAGATAGCGAGTGTGAGTGAAAGGTCGTGTATGAATGGAACCACATGTGCGAGGGAAATGGCATGCGTGAGTGAACGGCCGTGTGCGAGAGAGACCGTATGTGTGAGGTCGCTGTATGTGAGGGAGATGGCGCCGGCATGCGGTAACATGTAACCGCATGTCCCGGTGTGAATGCGATCTCGAGGTGTGTGAGCCTCGTGGCACGAGGGAGTTTGTGCGCGAGAGTGCGACGACGATGGTGCCTGACAGTGGACAAAGGCCGGGTTGCAGCCGTAGTTGTATTGGGGACCGTGCCAGGTTTACACGGCAGCGCGTGCGGGGTCCGTGCTGTGCAACGCACGAGGCCGCCACGTGCGCGCCTGCGCGAGTGAAGCCCGGTCTGGAAACGCCCGTGGTGGATGTTGCCGATCCCGTGACGGGCAAAAGCTTGGCTGGGAAATGGATTCGGACCGGATGGGTTCTCCACGCGAGTGTATTTGTAAAAGCTCCGACGAGCAGAGCACGTGTTCGCGTGGGGAACCCCTCAAAATGCGGGGCTTGCTTTGGGATGCGCAGGGTGACGTCATGGCTGCACGTGTGGATGGAATCCGGCAGGAGGGTGAATCCCTGCCGGATGGTACCGTCCAAGAGGGACGAGGTGCGCGAAGCACAAACGGCCGCCATGACCTCACGCAAAAGGTGCGCAAGTTGTGAAATGCCACACTGGTGTGCAGGTTGCGAACTGCCGCGCTGGTGCTGCGCGATGAAAAAAAAAGTAGAGCAAAGCAGGCCTCGGTTCGGGTGAACAGGATTCCTGAGGCAGGGGTGGAAGACCCCCTGTCCTGGGCACAGGATACCACTAGTTAGGGGGATGGGTTTGCTTAGTTAGACCGGCTCCATGGGGCAGGGATAAGTCCTCATGGGGCCCGTGGAATGGATTAGTTTGAGGGATTGTAGTTGAGACTCAGGATGGGAGATGGGAAATAAGATTTGGAGGACAGTGACAGACTGAATGTGTTGAGGGGACGTAGCTTAGCTACGTAGTATTAAATGGAATGTGCTATAGTTTAAGGGACGACGTGGGAGCACGAGGTAGTTAGGGGATGCAGATAGAAGAATGGCAGTGATCAGCGATCTGAGTTGAGAGAATTGTAAGGGAAGTTTATGAGTGAGTGAGGCCAGAGGGTCTGAGTGTATGTAGTGATTGTGGAATGCATGGTGCGATGAGTGATTGGGGGGAGGAGTGATTCCCGCCCAAGGGACCCCAGGATCAGAGTAATGTGAGTTCGGGGGTTAGTCAAATTGACAAAATGGAGGTCGTTTTGCTGTTGGTGGGGATGTAGGCTCAACCCATTTGGAGGGGTGCAGGAGCCCTGTTGACGGGCTGGGAGCGTGGTCACGAACGGTGAGTATCGCTGAATGGGTACCCCGGGCACCGGGCTAGTCAACCGCGGTAGGCCAAGGGTCCAGTGGGGGCCGGGATAGCGTAGTGGGCACGGGTGCGTCTGCTTGGTGCGGGGGCCCGGGGCGCCATTGGCCACGTGGGCAGTGTTGTGGGCACGGGCACCCGGGGAAGGGGCCCGGGGCGCCAGCCTGCCACGTGAGCATCGAGGGGGAGTCACCAGAGAGGGCACTCTCCAGTTTTAGGGAGCTGGTAGGCTCGGAGGCAGTTTAGTGTCCGGGGGTGCCATCATCAGAGAATCGGCAGAGGGTGGTTCCTGCCAAGGGAGCCACGCGTCCCAGCCATGAAACCGTGTGAGGGCACGAAAGGAAAATTGGGGGGCATGGCCCGAAATTTTCGAGGACACCAACACAGACGACGGGAATCTGGGTTGTTCGAACCGATAGTTTAAGCGAGAGGCGCTTGTTGAAAGCCCCGGGGTAGTTTAAAAGTTAATGGTTAGGGTAGATAGAGAAGTGTACCCCTCTGCACCATCCATCCCTTCACTCTCGTTGTGGGCCGCTGGACCCACTTTGGGTTAAGATCGCTGAAATCTGAGGAGGCCATTCTGAGGCTTTATTGAGCCTCGACACAGGACGCTAGCTCTCCCTCATTCCCCTCCAGGAAGGGAACATAGGGGTTGGGAGTAGGCTGGGAGACGATAGGTCTGCCGAACAAGCATGATAAAGGGGTTTAGGGGCCGGATTATAGTGAGGGAAGTAAAAATAAAAATAAAATAAAACAAAAAAATAAGTTGGGCCTAAATTGGTTTTTGCAAATTAAGGGAGTGGGTATGGACAGAGACAGGCTAAGGTGATAGGTTGGGAGGGAGACAGTAGGGTAGGTCCGAGCCCGCCTTTCGAGTGGCCAGCAACACCGCACTCCCTCCACCAACCTCCTTGAACAAGGCAAGAGGCCGGCCAACTTCATCTGCTGGCTGTTTTGCTGAAAGGCCTGTGCCGGTCGGATCATCTGCCGACTGTTTTGCTGCAAGGCCTGTGCCGGTCGGATCGTCTGCCGGCTGTTTGCTACAAGGCCTGTGGCGGTCAGCTTCACCAAAGGCCTTGTATTGCCATGCCATGCCTCGTCTGCCTGCCGTTGCCATGACCCCATGCCTGCGGCCCTTGTTGTGCATTCCCCCCCCCCCCCCGTTCATTATCATGTGCGCCGGGATCATCGCGCAAGCTGCAGGGACTTCCCTGTAGGCAGCCGCATCACGGGACTGCATTGGCGGCACGTGCACCGCTTTTGTTCACTGCGTTCATTTCACGCGGGAGGCCTAGGACTGCGTGTGAGCAGCCGGCCACGTTCCCTGTCACCTGCATGGTTTCATGAGCCAGAGACTGCGTGTGAGCAGCCTGGCTTCCTGCTGTGACTTTTGTTTTTCTCCACAGAGTCCATAGATGCTGGGCCATGGTTTAGTGTAAAATTTGTAAGTTAAGGTTGTAATTGCAAATGAGTTGCGCCCCCTGAATGTTTGTCGTAGCGCCGGCAATTTATTTAAGTCGTCTGTATGAGTGGGTTTGTTTAGTTAGTTACTCAGCCCGTAGGTTATTTATTTTTGGGACATGAATACACTGAATGTCGCACTCAGGGATCCGAAGGTAAATCGTACAAGGGGAAACTTAAACATGATGGCACACAAAAATTCGACGACTCGGGTCGAGTCTGTAAAAAGGGGAGGGGGTAGTGTTATGGCTGTGGAAATTCGCATTACACCATAAAGGTTCCTTAGTTCAGTTAGATCGATAAGTCTGTGTTCAGTTAGATTTCCCCACCGTTGTTTAATGGGGATTATTCGTGTTCACCGGGCTGCGACCCTTTGAGATAGTGTTTTTCTTTCTCTATCGTTATTTTGGACCGACAGAGCATGCTACCACCCCTTCCGCGTCGAAAACCGTCTGAGAACGTCAAACAAAGGTGCCATGGAAAGAACTGCAATGACGCGCGGGTTTTACCGCCTTTTTCTCCGAGGCTGGTGTGACGAGAAAGGCGAGGCGGCTCGCTCGCGATTGGTGGATACGAGGAGTGAGGCGGTCGGAGTTGAGAAACGCCCCTTTTCGAGAAGCTTCTCGAAGGAAGGTAGAGCCGAGAACGGGACGGAGCGACGGGCGGAGCCCCGCACTATAAAGGGCGGACTGCCCGCGAGGTTCACCCCTCTTCTTGGTTCATGCTCGCCCTGTCTCACGGTGGTCCAGTTCTTCTTCTTCTTCCTCGCTTGGTTCCTGCGCTCGTGGTCCTGTGAGCGGCCTGTTGGTGGGAGACACGGACAGAAGGCGCAACAGTGCCGGCTGTGTGGTGGACCTGCGCGTCCGGACAAGGAGCGCCGGAGAGAGCTTGCCTGCCACGTGGGAGGCCCGGAACCAGGCGCGATCACGCTGACGGTCGTGGGAGCGGGACGTCGCGACTTGCTGACCACCGAGGGGGACAGGTAACCTGCCACGGTCTCGCGGGACCCGTTCGGTCCTCCAGGTCCCGCGTTATAAAGGTCCGTGGACCCTGTCTGCCACCCTCGTCTTTGGGGGTGGCCATTTCTTGCTTTTGAACGAATGTTGGTGGTGCCGTATCCTGTGAAGTAGACCTGCATAAGTGACTGTGCATGTACATTATTGCTCGTAGTCGGTGGTATTGCTTTTGTTTCTTGCTTGTACATTGCATAACTGCCTTGCTTGTGATGTGTGTGTAAATAATAAATGTCCTTGCTTGTGAATGTATCCCGTTCGTTGCGTCCTCTGTTCCCCATTGAAAATGCCATCTTGCATCGCAGAATAATTAGTTGGGTTTTAAACACCCGGTAAAGAGAATAGTGTGGTGGAGTCTGCGGGCCTATGGGGAAGGGCATGGTGATGATGCATGGTGGGCGTGATGATGGGAGGAGTGGCCGTGAGGGTCGTCAAGGGATATGAGGTGTGCGCGCCGCCTGAGGCGTCGTAGTATGCTGGAGTCGTCCGGCTCGTGCGTGTGCATACGAATAAAGGAGAGCTGCCGGGCAGAGTACGCCCGCGCTCGTACTTGCACAACACAGCCCGGCTCGACTGTCCTTCCGCTCGTGTCTGCCTGCTAAGCATCTTCCATTTCAGTACAGTACAAATCGGATCCGTCGAGGTCGGCGATAATACCCGCTCCGTTATCGCTGGAGAACGGAACGAACCGTTTAAGCGGTTCGTGTCCCAAGCCAACCTGCGGCGAGGTACAGCCCCTCGGTAGTTACCGCACGAGTACTTAGGTATTTCGATATTCGGCGAGTGACCCTATTTCGCGCGGGTAGAATGCGGACTGGGCTGTGGTAAGGTTAAACCCCCACCCGTGACTGGTTTTTGGCGATAGTTCCAGGATTGTCACAACTGAATTGTCCGACCGGTGGGCTACACGGCTGCCATTAAAGGTACGCGGCCGCCAGCACGCCGGCGGGCGCGAATTCGTAACTATATATATATATATATATATATATATATATATATATATATATATATATATATATATATATATATATATATATATATACATATATATATATATATATATATATATATATATATATATATATATACATATACATATATATATATATATATATATATATATATATATATATACATATACATATACATATACATATATATATATATATATATATATATATATATATATATATATATATATATACATATATATATATATATATATATATATATATATATATATATATATATATATATATATATATATATATATATATGTACAAAAACAGCAAAAAAAATATAAAAAATTCAGATGTTGTCTCTACAAGCTTTAAATTATTCCACTATGATTCAATAATTCGCATATTCGCATCTCACCATACCCTAATTTTTCATTCAATGGAATTACAAACTATTTGAATATTTCGTCTCATTTACCAAATACCACTATCATCTCCGCCTCTATTGCTGTCTCCACTCCCGCCTGAACTTATTTCTAGTCGGCCCAACATCCAGTGTTTTATATTCAATGATTCACGAAAAATATGTTCGTTATTTATTTAGTTATTATTATATTAAATTAGGGTATGGTGAGATGCGAATCCGTACACTTCTGAACTTCCGAGGTGGAAATGGACTGCATTTTCGAACTCAGTGGGGTTGATTTACTTTGAAAAATGGTTAGATGGACTACAAATTAATTATAGATTAGAAAATATCGAAATGAGTAGGATTAGTCACTCAACTCCAGTTATGATAAATCTTGTTTTAGGTCATATTTTCGAAATGGTAGTGAATTCAATGTCGGTGCAGTCATTTCGTGGAGTAAATCGACCCCATAGAGTTCGAAAATGTACTCCATTTCCACCTCGGACATCCAGAAGTACCTGTAATCGTACCTGACCATACCCTAATTTATTCAAGTCATGAGACTAAAAGTCGTCATATGGAGCGACCTCTAAATCACCTCCGATCAAGATTAAAAAAATTTATGCGCATTATTGGATCATATTAGAATAATTTTAAGCTTGTGGAGCAACATTCTATTTTTTTCAAAATTTTTGGACCACCCGAAATTATACATATTACATATATATACATATATAAATGTATATGTAATATGTATGTTTGTATATATAAAAAATACATGTATATATACGTGTGTGCGTGTGTGCGTGTGTGCGTGTGTGCGTGTGTGCGTGTGTGCGTGTGTGCGTGTGTGCGTGTGTGTGTGTGTGTGTGTGTGTGTGTGTGTGTGTGTTTTACGATTTATAGCATGATATTTCAAAAGAATTGGGGCCCAATATGTTCTACTTGATCAGGCATTGTGTGTTGGAAGTATGCGCTATATCGAATGCCCTTCTAGTTTTGTTCTGAAATAAGCAGAATCGCTACATTTTAACATAGGTGGAGGTTAATTAACTTTGTGTGTGATTTTGAAGGTGATTGGTTACACCGGTGCTAATTTACAATTGCTATTATAAGGGGGGTGGACACTTATCCAACCAAGATGTTCTAGCTTTGTATTTTAACATATTTTCCCAAATTTGTAGAATTTGTTTTTCACCTGGAAGTTGTGTGTTACGATGTGGAAATAAAGGTGGAAAAAGTCTGATTTAATGCAATTCATTTCCAGGCTATAAGGCAACAAAAGGTGAAAAATTTGAAAAGGGGGTGGGTGGATGTAGTTAAGCAACATATAAAGATATGTTTTTCTTTCTCCCCATCTTAAAACGATGTTTTTAAACTTTCACCTGAGTTTGAGCTGCGTTTCTCATTTGATTGCCTTAAGGTTTCCACGTATTTGCTTCTTGTCTTTCTCACCTGTTTCAAAACCTGAACATCCAATGCCACCAAGTTGTTCATGCGTAGTTTACAACATTGTTTGGATTAAAGGTGAACAAAAACATTCTGTTGCTTTGTATCAATTTCAAACCCTTTCACTCTTATGGTCCCAGGAACCATGGTGCCACACTCACTATTGCCGCATGGATCCTGGCCAACAGGATGTCTGCAACGCACTATCCTGTCTGTGTTCCGCAAACAGATCTGGAGAGCGAGCTTGGGAAATTGCAATTAAAAGAAGGATAAATGGGCTGTGTGTAGGCTGCAAAATGCAATATGTTGTGATTGGCTAAGCCTCTCAGTGCTGTGCGGAGCAGATGCGAATCCATAGTGTAGTGGGTTTTGCTGCGACTGGCTGAGTAGAGAGTCCTGTGGAATGGAGTTAAGATTTGAAAAATCCACCTTTGTTATTCAACTATTTACATGTTTTTTCTTATTTTGTGTTCCGTTTTGAATAGATTCCACCAGTGCAATTATAAAGGTGCCATTTAATATGTACATGTACTGCATATATCTTTTCTTCTTCTTCTTGTTCTCCATTCGTGCCATGTGTGGAAACTAGCGGAGCCGAGCCGTCCACCAGCGAAGAAACGGCGCAAGCGGAATAACTCTGCCAGCAGTACCTCTAATTCGAGCATTGGGCAGAACAATGGGACTACAAAGAAGAAGAGTCCTGCAAGCAGCAACTTCAGCCTCGCTAGTCAGGTACCTGTCAGCATTGAATTTATTA
Source organism: Eptatretus burgeri (assembly GCF_056783735.1). Lineage (NCBI taxonomy): Eukaryota > Metazoa > Chordata > Myxini > Myxiniformes > Myxinidae > Eptatretus > Eptatretus burgeri. The sequence continues at coordinate 31,937,648 of NC_140961.1, forward strand.
CCTTTTGCAGTGTGTGGTGTGTGGTGTGTGGTCTGTGGTGTGTGATGTGCGTTTTTCCTGCCAGGGTCCTGTCTTCCTTGTCTGGCCTGTGCAGAAGTGATTGTGTCTGTACGTGCTTCAAAGTACTCTGGTGTTGATATTTCTTTTGTATTGTGAAGGGTGTGCATGCTTGTAGTTTGTGCAACAGATTCCCTCTGAGCTTTCGATTTCCCAATCTAATTTCCACGATGCAATTCATGCATTTTGATTAACCACAGGAATTATTTGTCTTTCTCAGAGAAAGACAAAGCTGCATTGCTAATGCCATTCGAGTTTCAAAGGCATTGTACACCCCCTGGTTTGGTGTACCATATTTTTAACGTGCAAGGCTTACAAAGTATTTCAATCGGATCCACGCACGCACTGTGCAGAGCACAAAAACCGTACTGCGCCCAGCAACAAAACACCATACTGCACAGAGCACCTAAAACTGTACTGCGCAGAGCACCAAAACCCATACTGTGCAGAGAACCAAAACCCGTACTGCGCAGAGTACCCAAAAACCATATCGTGCAGAGCACCAAAAACCGTACTGTGCACAACACCAAAAACGGTACTGTGCAGAGCACCAAAAACGGTACTGTGCAGAGCACCAAAAACCGTACTGTGCAGAGCACCAAAAACCGTACTGTGCAGAGCATCAAAAACCGTACTGTGCAGAGCACCAAAAACCATACTGTGCAGAGCACCAAAAACGGTACTGTGCAGAGCACCAAAAACCGTATCGTGCAGAGCACCAAAAGCCGTATCGTGCAGAGCACCAAAAGCCGTATCGTGCACAACACCAAAAACGGTACTGTGCAGAGCACCAAAAACCGTACTATGCAGAGCACCAAAAAACGTACTGTGCAGAGCACCAAAAAACGTACTGTGCAGAGCATCAAAAACCGTACTGTGCAGAGCACCAAAACCATACTGTGCAGAGCACCAAAAATGGTACTGTGCAGAGCACCAAAAGCCGTATCGTGCAGAGCACCAAAAGCCGTATCGTGCAGAGCACCAAAAACCGTACCGTGCACAACACCAAAAACCGTATTGTGCAGAGCACCAAAAACTGAACTGTGCAGAACATCAAACACGGCAGAACACAAAACACCGCACAACATATATACCACACCGAACCATGCACCACGTACCCCCCCCACGCACGCACGCACGCACGCACGCACGCACACACACACACACACACACACACAATTGTAAATATGGAGGGAGATGCATTAGATACATTCATCAGGTGTGCTGCAAGTGTTCTTGCTGTTCATGCTTAAACTCGCTCGCCGCCTCATGGTTTCAAAGACTCATTGCAGGGTCTCAAAAGTGATTGTTTTTTTTTTATCAACCACTGCGTAATGAATCTTGAGTTTCAACGTGGGGAGGGGGGAGGTGGCAGGGGCAAATCCAGGAATTGGGTAGTGGGGGTTTCCAAATACCAGAAAATTATATATTTTCCAAATAAATTACCGTGAGCTGTTCGTGGTTTATTGTTCATTAGGTACTGTATTGATGCAGTTTTTCTGAGGCTTCTGGCCTTTTTTGTGGCACACTTTCGTGGTAAAAGGAGTTCTGGGTGACCAGGGAACCCCTGGGTTTTGCCACTGTAATGGTAAATATTTTTGTTGGGGGGGGGGTTCCGGGCAACCAGGAAACCCCCCCGGATTTTCCACTAGGTGGGGGTTTAGGTGCATGTGGGATGATCTGTTTCGGGAGTGATGTCATCCTAATACGGTGGTTTCTAGCGTTGCCACCAAGCCAGTGGAGTCTGGCGTGGCCAGCAAGGTGCCAGGCAGGTGGCAGCACCGCTTGTCTGAGCACGCATAGCCGTATGGCGTCTGTTGGAACAGGTGGCGCACATGTTCTGCCACTTCGCGTGCGCCTCGACTAATTACTTAATTAGGTGAACAAATATTGAAATAATCACCGTGTACTTCATTAAGCGGTCTGTAATAGTAATTAACGTGATTGAGATTTTCGCCCTCCCCCTCTTCTTCAGCCCCTATCCTCCACCATCCCACACTTTCTCTCTCCACCCCCTACTCTCTCACCCATGCTGATGAGGAACGAGGGAATTAACATGCAGTAATTAGTGTGAATTAATATTCAGCGGTGAAAGTTTGTGACTGAAAGGGGATTTGTAGCAGAGCCAAATGGCAACAGCTGAGAGCACGCGTACACGTAAACCACCTGCACGCGCTGCTGTTTTTACCTTTTGCATGTGTTTTCTTGTCTGTGTCTTACCACTTCTTTTCTTTTTTTTCTCTCTTTCTAAAGACAATCTTCACAGCTATCACATTAGTATGGAACACGTGATATACTTCCTGTTGCAGGTTGTTATTCAAGGTTGGTTCAAACACAGAGCCCCATAAAGTGCTTAAACCAAACTGTACATAAAATGTGAATTTGGTGAAACCTCTTATTTTTGCTGCACCCCTCTCCTCCAGCCAAAATTCCTTCCCCACAAACTATCCGAGCTCAAGCAATGTCAAACCTCATCCACTATTTTTCTTCCAGAGCTCTTTCTTCCAAATTTTCTTGCAAATTTTGAGGCCTTTAGGTGCTTGTGTATGACCACACAAAGGTTTGTGCATTTGCTCTTTTATGGCATGCCACAGACTGCAATGCTTGAGGAACTAGAATGGCACTCGTCGAGCGCATACCTCCGTCAGACTGAAAAGTTTACGTTTTGTATCCCACTGATAGGCCGGATCTGTATCCGGCCCTCCAAAATCGAATCGGCTTGTTCTTGTCACCTACCCAAATCATCCACCAAGTTTTGTCATCGGTCCACAACTTTTTGAGATATCGTGCTTGCTGCATGTCGTTTTTGGCCCCATCTCTCAATGGTGAAGAATCACTTGAAAAAATTATCGTGTCCAGATTTGGATCTTCACCAAGATATAATCAATTCTTCCTTCTCACACACCCGACCTGTATGCCAAATTTCGTCTGAACCCATCTATAACTTTTTGAGATATCATGCTTGATATAAATTTTGGCCCCATCTCTCAATGGTGACGAATCACTCAAAAATTCTGGCACCCAGATCCGGATCTTCACCAAAATCGAATCAATTCATCCTTGTCACACACCCAACTTGTCCACCAAGTTAAGTTCGAATCCGTCCACAGACTTTTGAGATATCCTGCTCACAGACAGACAGACAGACAGACAGACAGGCAGGCAGGCAGGCAGGCAGAGACAAACAGGGGTGAAAACAAACCTCCGTCCACCTTCGGTAACTGATGTAACTACACAGTTGCTTGTCTGACATCCCAATTGCTTTGAGTGGAGCTCCCTCTCATGTCTCTCCAAAACTTCAGTTCATCTGGAAATAATATTTTGCATCCCTTCCCTCTCGCGTTGATTTTCGATGGGCAGGGATGCTCTTGGCTGTTGTTGTCCACTTCATGATGATGTTACTCGTGGTTCATTTGGGGGTGGCTCGGATAGTTGAAATCTTTTTTTATTGGAGGTGCCTACTTTGTGACTGCGGATTATCATTCCCCATTGGATGACGATTAATTCCTTCTGAGACACTATGTTCTAAAACGATTCCTTGAGTATTTGCTATTGTCCGTTGATGATCCATTTGATTGAAATTGTATGCACAGATTAGCAATTGTCATAACTCGAGGAATGAGAGTCTATGTCAGAATGGAGAGAGAAGGAAAAGGAGATTTGAGCAACATTGGAGTGAAGGGCCATCGGGGACCTTTTTGCACCTTTAATGTGGAAGGATTCGATGTTCTGGGAGTCTTCGTGTCTCGGTAAACAAACAGGAAAACTGCAAACATTATTAACATCAACAATGGAATGGTGAGTACATATCCAGAAATGAGCAGAGGCAAGGCCTGGATGGGCTGGAAAGTTAAGATTGATGTACGAGTCGAAAGAAAACAAATCTGGATGCAAAGAGAGTGGCACCAGGATAGTTTCAAAAACCAATTCAAATGACTATCGTCTACAGGTAGATATAGCACAGGCAAATGGTAACAGATGGAGCTGTAAATTAATGGAGGCAAATATTTTTTCCCAACCTTTTTGCTCCACAGCTAATATAAATCCTTTGCATTTTTCAAAAAAAATTAGTTCTGAAGGATATTTAATAATGTCAGTTCGAATTCCTCATTGTAGGTCAGTAAGTCGTGGGTAATTTTTATTTTTTGTTCTGGCATTTTTACAAAACACTATTTTGGAGATAATTTGCTCCATCAAGTAGAGAAAGCACCGATGTTATATAAAAAAAAAATGAAGACAACTATGTACAGGTCTCTCTGTGTCTCCCTCTCCCTCTCCCTCTCCCTCCCCTCTCTCTGTGTCTCTCTCTCCCTCTCCCCCCCCCCACTCTCTCCCCTCTCCCCCCTACTCTCTCCCCCTCTCTCCCCCCCTACTCTCTCCCCCTCTCTCCCCCCCACTCTCTCCCCCCTCTCTCTTCTCTGCCTCTCTCTCTCTCAGCCTCTCTCTCTCTCTCTCTCTCTCTCTCTCTCTCTCTCTCTCTCTCTCTCTCTCTCTCTCTCTCTCTCTCTCTCTCTCTCTCTCTCTCTCTCTCTCTCTCTCTCTCTCTCTCTCTCTCTCTCTCTCTCTCTCTCTCTCTCTCTCTCTCTCTCTCTCTCTCTCTCTCTCTCTCTCTCTCTATATATATATATATATATATATATATATATATATATATATATATATATATATATATATATATATATATATATATATATATATATATATATATATATATATACACACACACACACACACACACACACACACACACACACACACACACACACACACACACACACACACACACACACACACACACACACACACACACGAATGTGTGTGTGTGTGTGTGTCCTCCATAACTCCAAAACCATGAAACATAGCAGCCTGAAACTTTGCATGCTGGAAAGGGAACTCCAAGGGAGTGCATGAGTGAAAATTGGGTGTTTGGGTTGATTGAAACACCCCTTTTTGAAGGTGATTAACAGCCTTATTTTAATATATCCTTGATCAGGCATATCCTCGGCCACCTCACTGGCATCTGAAGGCACATCCTGGTTACCTCGCCTGGGTATTAATTCACCATTTTGTTTGGCCTGCTCAAGCATGCCACGGCTTGGAAAAGGCTGGAACGATTTCTTCATGATTAAGTTGTTTTTTTGACTTTCTTTACTCATATGATCGAATGCTTGATCATCATAAGTACAAATCGCTGGGTACATTGTAATGCTTATAAATGCCCGGAGACGTTAGCTTTCGTGACTATATTTCATTTCTGCACATGCCATAACCATGAGAATCTCTGAAACTAAGCCGAATTACAAAATTTATGCTCCAGAATTGAACTTAGCAGCAGTTCTGACTGCTATAAAAGTGTTAATTTGTTTAATTCTGACATTTGATATTTTGGGCATCTCTTGGAGGTGTGTGCTTGCATGACGGATCAGCAATCGGTTGCCAAGCCCAGCCGATCCTTATAAACCACCCCGTTGGATAAATACAAATAAAAAAAAAGAAACGTTTTGTTAACATCATGGCAGGCCAGCTGAGAGGTACGCATACTCACTCTGAGCTGTTTAGCTTGAATCCCGACCCAGCTCTAAACTGCCATACCGGTGTTTCAGAGGCAGGATGATTCATCAATGCGTGTGCCATTAAATTGGATGTAACATCTGCCGAAATCTCCTCCCCTCCTCACTCTTTTCTCTTTTCTCTTTTCTCTTTTCTCTTTTCTCTTTTCTCTTCTCTCTTCTCTCTTCTCTCTCTCTCTCTCTCTCTCTCTCTCTCTCTCTCTCTCTCTCTCTTCTCTCTTCTCTCTTCTCTCTCTCTCTTCTCTCTCTCTCTCTCTCTCTCTCTCTCTCTCTCTCTCTCTCTCTCTCTCTCTCTCTCTTATCTCTTATCTCTTATCTCTTATCTCTCCCTCTCTCTTATCTCTCCCTCTATCTCTATCTCTCTCTCTCTCTCTCTCTCTCTCTCTCTCTCTCTCTCTCTCTCTCTCTCTCTCTCTCTCTCTCTCTCTCTCTCTCTCTCTCTCTCTCTCTCTCTCTCTCTCTCTCTCTCTCTCTCTCTCTCTCTCTCTCTCTCTCTCTCTCTCTCTCTCCCCCTCCTCTTTCTCTCTTTCTTTCCCCCTCTCTCTCTCCCCCTCTCTCTCTTTCTCTCCCCCTCTCTCTCTATCTCTCCCCCCACCTCTCTCTCTCTCCTCCCCCTGCTTCCCTCTCTCCCACCCTATCCCTCTCACTCCCACCCCTATTCCTCTCACTCCCACCGCTATTCCTCTCACTCCCACCGCTATCCCTCACTCCCACCTCTATTCCTCTCTTACACTCTCTCTCGTTCCTCTCCCTCTCTACCCCTGCTCCTCCATCACCACCGCCACCCCCTCTGAAAAGGAGACTGTTAAGCACTGACTGTTTAGTTTTGAATTTGCCAGGTAAATAGCATGGGTTTTAAAAGCACCCTCCTGATTTTATGTAGAACCTAGTGGTTAAAAAGAAAATGTAGCTGTTTGGGCACGTTTTATCACCTATTCCCTTCCCCTCACGCCGCCTTCCGTTCCCCTTACACTGCTTTCCTTCCCTTTCCCCTTGTGCTGCCTCCCCCGCCCGCTTGCGCTGTCTCTCCCCTCCCCCCACTTGCGCTGTTTCCCCCTCACTCGCGCTTCCTCACCCTCTGTCGTGCTTCCTCCCACTCTCTCACGCTTCCTCCGCCTCGCTCGCGCTGCCTCCCCTCACTCGCACTGCCTTCCCCTCGCACACGTTGCCTTCCCTTCGCACGTGCTGCCTTCCTCTCGCACGTGCTGCCTCCCCTCACTCGCACTGCCTTCCCCTCGCACGCATTGCCTTCCCCTCGCACGCGTTGCCTTCCCCTCGCTCGCGCTGCCTTCCCATCGTTTGCGCTGCCTTCCCCTCGCTCGCACTGCCTTCCCCTCGCTCGCGTTGCCTTCCCCTCGCACGCAATACCTCCCCTCGCTCGCACTGCCTTCCATTCCCTCGCACTGCCTCCCCTCGCACGCACTGCCTCCCCTCACTCGTGCTTCCTCCCCCTCGCTCAGGCTTCCTCCCCCTCTCACGCTTCCTCCCACTCGCTCGTATTGCCTTCCCCTCGCATGGGTTGCCTTCCCCTCACACGCGCTGCCTCCCACTCGCTCGCGCTGCCTTTCCCTCGCTCACTCTGCCTCCTTCTCGCTCGCTCTGCCTCCCCTCGCTCGCGCTGCCTCATTCTCGCTTGTATTGCCTCCCCCTCGCTCACGCTGCCTCCCCCCCAATGCTGCCTTTCCCCCCTCACGCTGCCTTCTCCTCATGCTGCCTTTCCTTTCCCTCCCCTCACTCTACCTTCCCTTCCCTTACCCTCATGGTATCCTCCTGCCAAACCCCCTCCACCATCATAAAACACTCCAGAGGTCAAGGAGAGGGAGGGTTGTCAAAGAATGTGCGAATTGCACAAATGAAGGGGTTTTTTTTGTTTTTCTTTTTTGTTAAAGCAGTCGGAACTGCTGCTCGGTTGGATCAATTCAGTTTTTATAAAGCAATGAACCACCAGATCATGGCAGCCATGAGGTACGCTCGCTCTAAGTTGTCTCACCTGTATTTGAATCCCAACCCAGCTATAACCTGTCAGCTCAGTGTTTCACAGGCAGGGTGAGGAATCAATTTGTGTGCCGTCCCTCGGATGGATGTGAAACTGGACGTCACTTCAGCCAGAATCCACACTATCCCTCCTCTCAATCCCTCTCCCCCTCTCCACCTTCCCTCTGTCCTCTTGCTTCCCTCCCTCCCTCCCTTCCATCCCTCCTCCCTCCTTCCTCTCTCCGTCCCCTCCCTCCTCTCCCTGTCCCCTCCCTCCTCTCCCTGTTTCACCCCCTCAAATATCCCTGTCAGGGAAGCG
>NC_140961.1:31950567-31953067 GCF_056783735.1 Eptatretus burgeri
ACAAAGCAATTTTATTTATACTAACAAATAGTCGATAAAATTGTATCAATATAACCCTTTTTATTTTGGATTTTTAAATGTAGTTGTGCCGTTGAGTATTTTGTAGTAGTTGATGATGTGCTTCCTTTTTGAGTAGGTATTCATCTGTACTCATAAGCTTTAAGAACACGCAAATGTAAACAAGTTTTGATAAGACTGATATGTAAATGTTTATCGTCTCTCTTGAACAACATGTTTTGAATGTCCTTGTGATCTTAAACTATTTCCTTCAAAAGTTATCCACGAATGGATAAGCGTAGCTTTATTAACATGTACGTTCCTCAGTTAAACTGATGACAATTTCGAAATCTTAAACTGATGGAATTTTTTTTTTCCACCGAGTATACAGTGTGGTAAAGCTGATCCAGTGTAAATCTACCTGTCACTGCACACACATACCTCTGCAAAGGCCTCGTGAGCTGTTTAAGTGATTGTACAGTTTGTCAATCTTTCCAAGGGACGTGAGCTGAGAATACCAGGATGAATTTTTTTTCCTTCCCCAGGTAAGATCTGAGGATGTTTCTGTACATTTTTGACTGTTGTGCTAAAATGAATACCCAAAAACTCTCAAAGGATCGTCAAACTTATCTTGCGTCTTTATTTTAGAACTTGTGTCCCCCTCCCTCCCTCGCCCACCTCTCCCACCCCCATCACTGTCTGCATTCACGAGACTGGAAATTTTGAAAGATGCATTGCGTGTTTAGGTTTTGGGGTTTTCGTTTTTAGTCCTTCTCTTTTGTGGGGAAACATGACCAAATGTTTGTCTGAACTTCGATAAAATGAATCTACATATCTGAAATGTGTGAATTAAATAATGGCAACCTGACTGCTATTATTATTATTATTATTATTATTATTATTATTATTATTATTATTATGTTTTTTTTTTTGAAGAAACCTCACAATTGTGCTTTTGCAAAGTGAACACTTTTATTTTTTTTCTTTTGCCCCTAAAGTTGTGTTCGTTAGGTTAAGGAAAAAGAAATGTCAGTCATTCCAATAAAGTTTTGATGAGTCACAGCTTTCGTTTGATTTTTTTTCTCTCCACCCAGTTGCATTGACCCAACTATAAACTGTCATCCTGGTGTTTCTCAGGCAGGGTGATGCATTGTTGTGTGCACCGTCCCTCCGATGGACGTTAAGTTGGTGTCCTGCACCCCTAGTCGAGCATCCTGCATTGTGGCTACCCGTCTAGGATTGTAACTCGAGCCTGAATCTGCTTCAACAGCACTCGTGCTCTGTATATATTATTATGATTATGATGAGTTGTTGGTCATGATGATAGATGTGGATTTGTTACTCTGTGGGAACATCGACTGGACTTGTTTCCAAGTGTGCAGCTTTTCTGTCTTTTTGGAGCATCCTTACAGATTCTACAAACTTGGATTGTTTTTCCACTCATCATGTTTCCTCCGTTTAACTTATTTGGATCCGTAAACCCATAAGTGGATACGTGGATTCTAATGTACGCCCAGCTATAAAGAGTTACCCCGGTGTTTTACATGCAGGGCGAGGCATCAATGTGAGCACTGTTCTTCAGAAGGTCGATTAATTGGAGCACCTGCATTGGTCGTTGTTAAAGATCCCACTGTGTCCTTCGCAAAGAGTAGGCAAGTTTTCGCCGATATCCTGAACAAACTAGAATGGCATTCAATGGAGTGCATATCTCCCCCAGGCTGGAAAGTTTACATTTTGTAGCCGATTGATAGGCCGGATCTGCGTCCGGACCTGAACTAGAATCGAATCGGCTTGTTCTTGTTACCTACCCAATTCATCCACCTAGTTTTGTCGTAACGCGTCCAAAACCTCTTGAGATATCATGCTATATATCGTTTTTGGCCTATCTCTCAATGGTGAAAAATCACTTTTAAAATTCTGGTGTCCAGATCAAAATCCAGATTTTCACCAAAATTGAATCAATTCGTCCATGTCAAACACTCAACATGTCCACCAAGTTTCCTCCAAATCCATCGATAACTTTTTGAGATATCCAGCTCATAGACATATAGACATACATACAGACATAAACATAGACATACAGACACAAGCATAGACATACATTGACATGCAGACATACACAGACATAGACATGCAGACATACACAGACATAGACATGCAGACAGATCGATGCATGCAGACCTATATATGCAGACAGACAACAGATCGATGCATGCAGACCTATATATGCAGACATACGACAGATCGATGCATGCAGACCTATATATGCAGACATACGACAGATCGATGCATGCAGACCTATATATGCAGACATACGACAGATCGATGCATGCAGACCTATATATGCAGACATACGACAGATCGATGCATGCAGACCTATATATGTAGACAGATAACAGATCGATGCATGCAGACCTATATATGCAGACCTATACATACAGACCTATACATGCAGACCTATACATGTAGACAGACAACAGATCGATGCATGCAGACCTATATA
>NC_140961.1:31958067-31990567 GCF_056783735.1 Eptatretus burgeri
TTAATTTTTGACCTGTTTTGAACTTAACTTTTTTGTAGCACATCAACGCTAAAGTTTTTTTCCTTTCTTATGTTTTTATCTACCACTATTTTTTACTGATTACAATATACAAATACATACTGTATATTGCTTTAAAATGATTTGGATCAGACTTCACTGCGATGCTTTATGAAAAATATTATTAGACTAGTCTTTTTAAAACAATAAATGTATAAACAGGCGAGCATTGGGTGGCTTTGACACCAACTCTCTGGTTAACATAAGCCATAGTCCTACTTACTTTTTAGCATCTTCATTAATAAATAAATTATAAGGCCGATCTTACCGTTCTGTGCATTCCTTGCCTTTGCTTTCCCTTGCTGAGTTCTCCAATCTCGGGCTCTTAATTTGACACTTTAATTCGAAAGGAAAACTTCAGGCCAAAATGTTGGAAATCTTGAAAGCTGACAGAAAATTTTGATGCGAGTTCCTTGCATGTACATTCCAATCTCGGTAACACCGACGGTGCGATGTGTCGATAGTTCTTTAAGATTATGGAAACAGTGGAAGGTCGAGATGTCAACGTTCTGAGAAAAAGCGGCAAGTTTCACAAGAAATGCCTACCATGTTTCAAAAAGATCCACAACAGTTTGGCCTGTACCTTGCAGACGGAGGTCGAGTTTGTTTCGATGTGCGGTGATATCAGTTAGAAACATTAGCTGCACGGCCCATTTGTCATCAACCAGTTCGGGGCCAAAGATTTTTCTTGATGAATAAGACAATGAAAATTTCCCGTCGGGTGGCCAATTTTGATCCATAATGATCTTTACAAATCCCTCCTGTTTTCTGATCATAACAGGGGTACCGTCTGTCACAGAAAATATTTTTCTGATGTCAATTCCTCTTTCCTCAAAATGATTTACAAACATCTTCGATACATCTTCCCCTGTTGTGCTGCCATGCATGAGTTTTAGGCAGCATCGCTCTTCTCAAACTTCATCTGAGTCACAGTATCTCGCAACAACTGCGAGCCGCGGCGCATCATTTATATCCACACTCTCATCAAGCGCGACACCAAATACCGCTGCATCTTTTAACGCCGCAGTCTGTTGTTTGATATCGTTTTCTGCCATTTCGCGAATACATGTCTCCACTGATCTGGCAGACATAGGCATGTCTTTAATATTGGAGGTGATTGTTTTGCAACACATTGTGCGATTTTGTAACTTCCCTCTGTTGATTGATTTTTACTTACACAGACATCAGGAAAGACGCTGCTTTGTTTACCGTACCTCACTATGGCCCGGTTGATTGACTCAGTCTTGTCCGCGTCATCCTTGAAGTGTTTCTCATGCTTTGTCTGAAAATTGGATCGTTGGATACTTGATATGCGGCAAACAATTCTCTCGCAACTTAAAGTACAAACAGCATGGTCTTTATGTTGAACAAATCTGTATTTGTTTCTTCAAAAGGGCTGACCTCTGCAAACATCTAACTTTGCTTTTTTTTAGGAACTGCCATTTTGTCCAAAAAAAAAAAAACTATCAGTGGCACTTATCGCAAGATTTCCTGCGAATCAAGATTGGCTGACTCTGCTTAAACGTAATGTAATAAATAAACCAATTGAATCGTTTTTTCTTTCTCCGTCAAAGTGATTTCATTGGGTGGCATAATTTAGATTCTAAATTTATACTACCCAATGAAAGCTTTTGTTTTGGGGGGGGGGGGGGTTAAGAGACATTGAGAAAGCAGTTGAGCATAGTTTTCATTGTTTGTTTTTTTTTTATCAATTTAGTTTCTTTGCCGTTAATTGGACTTTTATTGCAGGTGCCACTCAAAACTATCTTGCATGCCACTCATGCACATGTGCCGTACCTTGCTGACCCTTTCCATGGGCAGAGAGCTTGGAAAGTAAGGCACGAAGCTCGACTGCATTGAAAGCACGTGATGTGTCCAGAGAGATGGTCCTGATCTCATTTCTGACGTTGAGGGCCTCCATCCATTGTTGGGTGAGTTAGAAGCACCATGTCCAAGGTTGAGTGACCAGGTCTGAAACCAAATTGGTGATCTGAGATGATGTTGTTGGAGAAAAGGAAGGATTTCATGTCAACTGCGATGATGGATTCCGTAACCTTGACGATGATTGGAAGTAAGCTGATTGGTCTGTCGTTGAGGGGATCGGTTTTTGCACCTTTGTTTACGTAGTGCAGTGATGTTGGAAGATTTTGAAGAATATGGAAGATGATCAAGCGCAAATGACAGGGTGAAAAGGGCAGAGTGAGGACGTGAAAAACCAGCAAGGCAGGTTTTTAGGACATGTGAGTTTTACATCATTTATATGGATATGAAACCATCCATTGACGGCCACATTTACTATAACCATCACTGTACAGTTATTTGTAAACTTCTCTATCGATTAAATTTGCCACAAAAAGTAGAAATCTGCTAACTGGTGGACATGTCAGGCACATATAAAGTACGTGATGAGTAAATACTCCCATTTTACACTTAAACGGGTTCATCCACATTGGATTCAAAATCGGTTATATTGTTACGAATCTGGAACCCATCGCGCACAACAGCCAGGGTCCCTATAGAACAGTTGTATCGGTAAGTGTGTGTTTATAGTTAGGGCCCCCTACCTGTGTCTAATGGGAATTACATGTGTGCGCTGTGGAGATTCGTTTACAACAACAAGCCTTCACCTCGCTTCCTCACACCGACGCCATTGTCTACATGCGTTCGACCACGTACGTGGGCGGAGATTTCCATCGCCTCAGACTGGGACTCCGCCCAGGAAGGCAGGGCGTGCCCCTTGTCCAATCAGGCCACAGAGTTCGACTTTCCCATGACACGCCGGCCAATGAGGGTGGAAGCCGTCTCAGAAGGCGGTTTTCCCATTACATGCCGGCCGATGAGAGTTGAGATGGCCACAGAGAGCGACCTTCCCACGACGCCCATCCAATGAGGGTGGAGAGTGCCTCAGACGGCGATGTGCTCACCCCGGAGGACAAAGGAATATAAGAAACGCCAGGCTGGGTAGTGGGGGTGGTAAAAGGATCGAGGTGGTGGAGGTCGTCGTGGTGGTAAAAGGATCGAGGTGGTGGAGGTCGTCGTAGTAAAAGGATCATGGTGGTTGTTGGTCGTCTTGGTTGTCGGCTTGGGGTCGTAGTCGTCATGGTGGTCATCATAATTGTGTTGCGGGTTCGAGACCCGCCCAGCTGGATCATCGTCGCCTCTGATCTTCGCCTTGGTCGATTGGTGCGTGGCCGGTTGGAGAGCACGGTACCTGGTGCTTGGAGCGGCATCATGTTGCGGGTTCGAGTCCTGCCGAGCCGGATCGTCGAAGACCACACGAGGTGGACAGGTCCAAGCGCAGGCTCAGGTCTCTAGCTCACCTGTCCTCAAGCTGGAGGCCTTCAATAAAGACCATTGCGGTCCATTTCTGTGTGTGTGTCTGTGTGTGGGCCCGTCTTTAAGTAGCAACTGGATAAATGCTTTTGCTCTACATTGACTGCATTTCGTATGGTCGGATAACTCTGCTCTTTGTGCGTCCCTTTCCCCCCATTATAAATATATCCCCTGTTAATTGTTTCATCTCGTCTTTGTCCTTTCCTTCATTGGTTTAGCGCGGTGCGTGTTGGTGGATTAACAAATTACCCCAGTGCGGGAGTGACGGTCATCTCTGCGAGAAATAACACCACAAGTTCTCAATGTTCAGTTATGACCGAAGACTACTGCGCAGTTCTACTGCGCAGCTCCACTGCGCAGCTCCACTGCGCAGCTCCACTGCGCAGCTCCACTGCGCAGCTCCACTGTGCAGCTCGAACTGCGCAGTTTGGTTAAAGATTACTCGGCATTTTGGCACGCGTGCACGAAATTATATTTTGAAAATAAATGCCGACGTTTACATTTCGGGTTTTGAAATTTTTGTACCTTCGGCGGAAAATGTATAAATATAATATACAAGGTCAGCTGCTATGCAATGACACCATTCACTAACTTTTACCATGTCCAGTAGAGAATATATAGCCTCCTGAAAGTAGGGCAGTTTTTGCAAAGTTTGAAGTCATGTGACGCGAAAACGAAAGTGAAATTCGAAAATCCGGCCCGACCAAATTTAGATATTGTCCCATAGATTCATATGCCACAATCAAATTCAAGATTGTTTGAGAAATGTAGGAGGAGATGGATTTTGAAAATCGTCATTTTCGCATGGAAATCGTCATTTTTGCATTTTTTGCCAACTTTGAAGTCACGTGACACGTAAACAAAAGGGAATATCGAAATTCCAGCCTGACCAAATTTAGATATTGTCCCATAGATTAATTTGCTACAATCAAATTCAAGATCGCTTGAGAAATGGCGGAGGAGATAGTATTTGAAAATCGTCATTTTCGCAACTTCAAAGGCCTCGTGACCTTGACCTTGACCTTCGGTGACCTTGAAAGTCATACCATCGTGTACGTCTCATCGACCTCTATCAGGATCACGAATGACCAGATCTCCCGCTTCAACTTCATTGTGAACGGATGGACGGACGGACGGACGGACCCATATTACCCTTTCTCTCACCAATATTATTAGGTCATTGGAAATGACGTAAAAAGGCCGTTGCTGCTGTAGATGTACATTTGGACCGACGGGACCTCGGTAACCATCCGCTCGGGTTACGCACGGGTCGAGTACGGTAACGACTCGTCCCGTTCGAGCTCCGTCGAGGGTGTGAATCCCTCGGTAGCTCGCCACGTGGGCCTCTAGGTATCTTGAAGTTTGGCAAATAACCCTGTGCCCACGCGGTTGATTTATTGACGATTTGCGGTCCTGTAAGGGACCCGTACCTTCGGAGTTATCCGAGGGTAACGATCTGAATTCCGGGTGTTCGGTGGAGCCGACTCTACTGCTCCATCTAGCGGTCGCGCTCACCACCGATACCCGGCCCACAACAATATATCGTATATGCAATTTTACTTTGTAAAAAAACACACACTCTCTTTGTTGTGTTGACTTATGGGGTGTAGTTTTTACTGCCTTGTTACACTGCTCTAAATGAGAAGTTGACAAACCAAACAAAGGTATCTGTGTGCGATAAGAAGCCTCAACTATTTTTTATAGGTTGGGCAATGGAGGAGCTGCCAGGATAGCTGAGGTGTACACACTCCGATAGCTAGGATAGCTCTGAGCTGTCTAACTTGGGTTTGAATGTTGACCCAGATACCCGGATATGAACTGTCATCCTGGTGTTTTGCAGGCAGGGTGGAACATCAATGTCTACGCCTTTCCTCGTCTCTTGCACGTTAAATTGGAGGACCCATCTTCCAGATCTGTGCACGTTAAATATCCCACCCGTGTCCTTCAACGAGTCGCCCGAACCTTGAACAAATTCCTTCCCTGACTGATTGCTGGAAAGGTAATGGCAAGTCACCCAGCATAACCCTTCCCAAGATATTACTTCAGAATATATTACCTCCGCAACCACAACGAAACCTTTAGGTACTGTAAAGGTTCGAAGGCAAGACCAACGCAAATAAACCGAGACACAGGAAGCCATTTGGCTCATCATACTTGTGCCATATTCTCACCCCAGCACTACAGCCTCCTGAACGTCTCTTCAAATTAATTTTAGCAAGTGTATTTGTGGCGGTGACCTGATAATTTAGAAAAAAAAAATTATCTTGTGAGGGCTTTAAAGACTGCTTAATGCAATTTTCCTTTTTAAATCAAATACACATGTCCAAGTTCTCAATAATCTAGGGCCTAAAGGTAAAGCTTGGTGCACTTCCTTCTTTACTGTTGTCCATCTTTTTTTATGAATAAAGAGTCGAGGCTCATGGAAGAAGTGAGTACACTGAAGGGATTATGGCAAAACAGGACAAGGGGAATAGTAAAGAGAGAGGGTGGGGAACATTAATAGTGGAGTTGAAGTGGGAGAATTGGACAAACAATGGATGTGGGGAGGAATGGTTGGCAGGAAAGGACACATGGGGGTCTACATGATAGATACAGAAGGTTACTCCTGGGAATGAAAAACTGGAAACCTTGAAGGAGGGCTTGGTGAGGAGTGGGGGTAATGAGAGTAGAAAAGATCACAGTTTTGCTTTGGGGATGATCCAAGATGGTGGTGAACAGCTATCTTAAAGACCTGGAGGGAGGAAGAATGACATTGAAGAGAATGTGGAAGTGTTTATTTTATTTACGTTGAAGGCTTCAGTCACGTACTAAATAGTCCTCATCGAGGCCAAGCCTTAAATAAAAGAACTGCACCGATAGAAAAGTAAGGAAATAGAGAAGTCTAAGAGTTTTTGAGGATTTAAAAAAATCTGCTTTTTGAAAAGGGGAAGGTCGTAAGTGTTTGGGAAGATGTGAGAAGGTATAGCGTTTCAGAGTTTGGCAGTGGAGGGGAAGAAACAAACATCAAACAAACTGGCCCACTCTTGAGTTGACAATGGCCAAACAATAATCATGTGATTTAGTGGCTTGTCGAGTATTCCTTGGTCTCGCTAATGGTGGAGGTACACAAGCAGCAAGTTTTTGTGAACAGAAACCGAAGTAATATCTGTAGAAAAGAGAAAGAGAGCCTACTATGCGGCGTAATTTGAGTGGGTCGAGTTTTGAGATTACATTGGTAGAGTTGACAAGTCGAATAACTTTGGATTCAATTCTGTCCTGTAAGTATGTGGAGCTGGAACCTCCCCAGGTGTGAGAGCAGTACTCCATACGAGGACGAATCAATCCTTTATATAGTTGGAGCAACTGTTCAGAGGAGAAGAATCTTCGACATCTGAACAGGACTCCTAATTTCTTCAATGCAGAATTAGCTATTTGCGTAATGTGTGGATTCCAGGATAAATTTGAAGTTCTAGTAATACCGATTTGGGTTATTGTATCACATGGTGTAATTGTCAAACTTTCAAAGGAGATTGGAGAGTTGAGAGGAGTTTTAGAGAGAGAGATGAGAATAAATTGAGTTTTTGAAGTATTAAACTTAACTTGATTACATTTGCCCCACTGAGAGATCTTGTCCAAATCCGAATTTAAAGAGGTGGCTGTGATGAAACGAGATGTAGATCGAGTGAGGGAAGACGGGGCAGATGGGAAAGACATGGAGGAATGTAATGTTGAGTCATCAGCATACGAGTGCATTTGGACATTTGTGGAAGAAAGAAGGTCATTGATAAAAAGGACGAGTGTTGGAGACAGAAAGGAACCCTGAGGTACACCGCTGTTGATAGGGAAGGGGGAGACGTTGAACCATCAACAATTACGGAGATAGAGCGGTCGGAGAGAAAGCTCGATATGAGAGAGCAGAGTGAAGGAGGAAAGCCAAAAGAGGGAAGTTTGGTTATCAGACCCTGATACCAAACTCTGTCAAAGCTCTTTTGAGATATCAAGGCCGACAACAAAGGATTCCCCAAAGTCTCTCAAAGAAGAGGCCCAGACATTCGTCATGTAAGAAAGGATATCACCTGTGGATCTTGCCTTGCGAAAGCCGTATTGGTGGTCAGATAGAAGACAGTGGGATTCAAGATGCTTGAGAAAATGGGAATTGAGAAGACTTTCAAAGACTTTGGAAACAGTAGAAGTCAGAGCAATAGGACGGTAGTTAGAAGGGCTTCAACGATCACCCTTCTTTAAAATAGGTTGTACTAAGAAATGTTTCCAGGTAAGAGGAAAAGTTTGGGTTTTTAAACAAAAACGAAACAAACAAGCAAGTTCTGAAGCATATTCCTTCAAGACAGGGGGAGGAATGCCATCTTTCCCATAGGCCTTGCTTGTGTGCAGAGAGGAGTATTTTTTTGACTGCATGAAAAGAGATTATCCGGAGGGACATAGGATTGGTGAGGGGAGCATCAGAGGGAGATGGAGTGTTAGAATCATCCAGTGTGGAGTTGGAGGAGAAAAGAGAACCAAAAAGAGTTGCTCTATCGGTCGGAGAGACAGCGATGGTATCATTGGAACGGAAAAGCGAGGGAAAGGTAGAGTGAGAGAAGTTGTTGTCCGAGATAAATCTATTTGTGGAAGAAGATGAGAGGTTGTCGCATTTCTTTTGAATAAAGGAATGCTTCGCCTCACGAATAACATGTTTGCAATGATTTCTGGCGGATGTGAAAGCTGAATGTGAGCCGGAGGGAGAAGAGTTTTTCAATGTCCGATATGCGGCATCCTTTGCACGAATGGCCGCAGAGCAGGAATTATTGAGCCAAGAATTGGGAGGAGTGATAGACTTGAAAGAGAAGGGGATATAAGCCTCCATTCCTGCAACAATAACCTCAGATATACGTTCAGCAGAGATAGAGGCATCGCCCGAGGAGAGGCAGTAGTCTTTCCAGGGAGAGTCAGAAAAGAAGTTTCGTAAACCAGTGCAGTCAGCATTATTGAAATGCCAATAATGGCGTTTCATCGGATGAGAGGAAGTGGTGGTAAGTGAAGTGATGTTCACATGATTGTGGTCAGAAGAACCACTTGGAGGTGAAATTGTGTAGTTGTAATGCAACGGATTGGAAGTGAAGGATAAATCCAAAGTGTTGGTGGTGTGGTCGTGACGATCTGGGATATGGGTTGGGTGGGTGATAATTTGTTCCAAATCATAAAGAATGGAAAATGTAAGAGCTTCAACTCCCCCAACATCCGTGTGGGAAGATTTCAGCCACTCCCTGTGGTGTGTAGAGAAATTCTGCTTGAGGGTGTTCGGATGTCATGGCCTCGTGGCAAGAGTTAAGACAGTCAAAGAAAGCTATAAAGTTTGTAAAATTGGGAGAGCAGTAAGTGAAACGGAGAAAGACAGTGATGGTCGGGAGACAAATCTTAAGCCAGATGACATCAAAGTTTGGAGATTCGAGGTCCACAAGGCGTACAGCAGGCGTGTTGATGTTGGAGTAGACGCAGACTCCTCCTTTGAGGCGGAATCGTCAGTGAAGGTTGTAGTTCGAAATGTTGTAAGAATTAACAAGAATGTCATGGGATAATTGGGTCTCTGAGAGAAGTAAGATATTAGGAGAGGAGCTTGTTGGATGATGTTCAACAGAAGAAAGATTCGAAGAAAGACCACAGATGTTGGTGAAATGAATTGGAGTCATGTTGGTTCAACAGGCAAGGGTCTTGGGAGAGACCGATACAACTACTGCCTGAGCCCCCCCCCTCTCATTGGCAGCAGAGACAGACAGGTCACTGGAGATTCTTCGCACCCCATAATGCCAAGGACTAGGGGCCATTAACTTTTTGGACTTTATCATATTTAATCGGAGGCTGTCTGAGGGAAATGAGAGGACATAGAAATAAAAGAGAGAATGTAAAGTGAGGAGTGAAAATGAGTGAGTAAGAAAAGTGTATGGTGTGATGTTTGTTTGCAAGAAATAGAGATTGAAGCTCGCCCGGTAACTATAGTTTGAGTGAGACAGAAAGCAAGACCAGCAATCCTGACACGGAGAGTGTAAGATCATTCTGGGCACCACTTTAACGCTCCAAGTCAGAACGGTTGAAATCAGTCAGCCATTACCTGATAAATCTATTACCTAGTTGATTCCACAGGTGAGGAAAAAGAGGAGCAAATGAGTGGAGGGAAGCAGTGATCCTGGATTTAGGTAATTTCATCAGAAGGGGGTTGTTGGTGGACAGTGTGCACCCTGTTGAAACCTGGGTGGAACATATCACAGAAAGAGCAGTGGGTGCAAAACCAGAAAGGAGGTGGTAGAAGACTGAGAGTCCACCGATCTGTCTGTGATGGCGAAGTAACAGGCCCATGGACTCAACCTCAGCACAGGAGATTCCAATGATCTTAAAGGCCTTGGCTTCCACAACATCAAGCTGAGCAAGGCATGAGGCAGGGGAGCCATCCCAGATGGGAGAGCAGTACTCCATCAGGCTGCAGATGAAGGCCAGGTTGGTGGACAGGAGTTCAGGTGTGCCAAGGAAGGACCTTGTGTGACGGAGGATAACTGTTTCGAAACTTGTGATTTCCGAAGCAATATTCCTGAGACCAATGTCATCCTTGATAGGGCTGCAGTTGTCAACATGGTGACATCAACTGGTGCCAAAACTTTTGATGATTACGCATTGAAATTATTCATACCATACATTCAGGGCCGAAACAAAAAGGCTAGTCGAGTGGACATAGTGTGGGATTGTTATTTCGAGAACAGCCTGATATCACAGACAAGAAGGGAGCATGGAAAAGGAGCTAGAATACGCGTTAAAGTATCATATTGCCTACCAACAAACTGGCAACAGTTTCTTTGACGACAATTCAGAGATCTTTGTCTTTCTGCAAGAAAACAGCACTTATTGCAACAGACAAGCTGGTAGTTGCCACGCACTTCCATTGTTTTGTGTAGCCATCAACAAAATACAAGCCAGCTTTTCCTTTCAACCATGAAGAGGCAGATACTCGAATGCTCCTGCACACAGCTCATGCTGTAAGCCAAGGTTTTGAGAAAGTAATTCTACATATGGTAGACACCAATGTAGTTGTTCCAGCTGTAGCTGTCATCCCCAGAACTAATAACAAAGAGCTGTGGATGATGTTTGGGACAGGGCAGCACTTCAAGTACATCCCTGCCCATGACATTGCCACAGCTGTGAATCTAGAGAAGTCAAAGGCCCTTCTCATGATCCATGCCGATGCAGGTTGCAACACAGTCAACTTTTGGCTCCAAGGGTAAAAAAAGAAGAAAAGAAAAAAAAAGAAACAAAGTATACATGGAAAGTCGATGATGAAGCTACCAGCACCTTTCTTGCATTTTCAGAAGCAACACTGCACATCTCAGCAGAGGACAGTGCAGTACTGGAGCGCTTCATGGTTTTACTATACTAGAAGCACCTGTTATCTTTGCGAGCATTGGCAAGCCTTTCGTAGGATGACCGAACAAGCAGTTTGGAGGACATTGAGGCACATTATGAGCTGTTCATCAAGACAGGACAAGGGATGGAGAAAATCTTTCCTACCAAGGATGCTCAGATGCATCGTATGCACTCATCTGTCTATCAAGGTGGATACTGCTGGGGCCAAGTGCTGGAGATCTCCCGCAGAGTGGGGCTGGATCAACCCCAACTGTGGACAACACTTCCTCATGTGAGCCAGTCTTCGCACGGACTTTTGCGCCATGGCTGCAGAAAGGGCCACACAGGTAGATGCGAGCGCACGAAAGCAGCCCTGACGTGTACAGCTTTGTGGCGATTGTGATCACTCGTCGAGTTGACTATTACAAGTATATTTCATCCTCTTTAAGGTGATGGCAGCTCGATGGTATGCACATCACTCTTGATATGAGTTTGACATTTGACATTATGATGCAATTGATATACTGTGCATTGTGTGGTGTCCACATTCCGCAATTTGATAACATACCTGACAAGTTTAATGATGATCAAGAATACGTCGCACCATTTTTGGATAGACGACACTTTTCTTCCTGCATCATGTTTAGATGTAAAAAATATTCAAGAACATATGATTTTTTTTTTGCTAATCGCGGAACCACAACGGCTGCCGTGAATGACGTGGGACATATTTGTGATGGGCTCCACCTCTGAAATTCTTCAGAAGGGACATAATCTCGAACTCCGCCAAGTTTCATGCTTTTATGAAAAAGTCACAATGACGATTTTTCACAAACGCAAAAAAAACAGACTCGGTGGTGTAACGACTCAGTGTCCCAGACCCAAAGTGTCCAAAAATGTGCAGTGTAAACAGGTCCAAGGCGACTCCTGTTTGTAGATACAATCAAATCTACTCTCAAAATGTATAGTAACATCATTTCGGTCGTTATCCATTTCCAGTCACAACTGATTCCTTTACATGTACAACAAGCTGTTCTATGTGGAAAAAACTACTTTCTTGCAACTGCAGCTTGGTTTTACATCCCTTCTTGCATGTACATTGGATAACTTTCACAAGGTTAACTGTCAGGTCAGGTCGGGTATGGGAGCATGCGCTGGAGCATGCGCCGGAGCAGCGCGGTTAACTGCAGCTGGTGATTTGTCAGATTTTAGAGGTTTCATTGTGCCACTCACGAGCTCCCATATGAAATCTGTTGGATCTAAACATTCATAATTCCCCTTCCACTCTTTTATCAGGCAATATACACTCGTACTGTGATTATTTTTATTTTTAGCATTTATTCATGTGCAGCCTGTGGCTGATTGGCTGCATCGTTTCTCTGTAAGCATGGCTGTGCCATTGATGCAATGCCTCCTGTTACCAGTATGCTGGTACTCATTTTGCTGACCTCAGAAGGATGACAGGCTGAGTCAACCTACCTGGTGTTAATTCAACGGAAAAAACAGGGGCTCAAACTCAACACCCGAAGATCTTAAGCCAGCCACCTTAACCGTTTACCAACACCTAACCGTTTGGAATCCACGGAGCTAAAACTCTTTTCCAATTCCTCTGCAAATTTGCCGATACGGAGGCTGCGTTGTCCTACCCTGTTACCATTGTACAGACATAGCAGTGCTGACTCGCCCAAATCTACAATCTCTTTCTTGGTTACTTCAATAGCCTCCCTATTGAGGATGGAAGCGGCATGCCTGAATTCTTCACTTCTTTCAAACGTGCGTTTTCAATAGAACACCTTTCCCAAATCCATAAATCTCAGAAGTAGTGTAACAGACCATTATCGCATGAAGGAACGTAATGTTCGTACATTAATCAAAACATTCACTAAACTCACTAAAAGTTGGTTCAGCTGAGATAATGATCAATTGCTGCCACCACAGTGGCTCATCAAACGTGACAATGACGTGACAGCATACCTTTTTGCTCAATCACTGACAAGATGGATTGTTTAACATAGACATGTTTCATCACTTGGATTTAGGTCTATCATTGGCATGAATACAACAGATTATTTGCCTGGATATGTTCCACTGTCATTACAATTTAAATTGTTCCATTCCAAGATGACTTAACCGGTCTGGGTAGCCATGTTGCCTTCCACAAAACACCTATTTTTGTGTTATAACCTCCGAAAACATTTGAAAGAGAGCAACCATACCTTATTTCTGTGGTTTATTGGGAACTTTTAAAGTGTAAGTTGATTTTTCCCGATTGTTGAACATCTTCGGCTATCGTTTACATTCTTGGTGTACGTCTCAGTATCTTGGTACCAGCAGGTCCCGTGAAATGTATTATGGCCATTTATGGTTTATATGTTGTTGTCGACGTTGTTGTTATATGTTGTTCGGAGACCGGATTGCGGCGAGATAATGGTGGGTGGTTACACCTACTATTGGTCTGGTCGCTCTGATGGTTACCATACCCAAGGAGTTGCTGTAGCTGTGTCCAATAAGCTGACCCCAATGATAATTGAGGTAACACCGGTCAACGAGCGTATTATGAGATGAAGGATTCGTCACTCCTTAGGTGTCATTTCCCTGGTCTCTGTTTATGCTCCGACTGAGGCGAGTGATCTCACCGTGAAGGATGCATTCTACGCCACACTTGAGTCTGTGGTTGATCAGTGCCCCAGACGAGATACACTTCTAGTCTTGGGGGATTTCAATGCATCGACTGGAACTGATAGGGATGGTTATGAGATGTGTGTTGGTCCCCATGGGTCAGGAACTATGAACCAGAATAGCATTAAGTTCCTTGACTTTGCAAGAAGTCATGGACTTAGGGTGGCTGGTTCATGGTTTCAGCGCCCACAAGCTCATCGCTGGACTTGGTATTCCAACGCTGGCGGTGTGGCAAAGGAGATTGACCATGTCCTCATTGACGGTCGTTGGAGGATGATCCAGAACTGCAGGGTCTACCGGAGTGCTCAGTTCCTCAATACTGACCACAGGCTTGTTGTAGCAACTCTAAAGCTGCACCTTAAATCCTGGAGAATGGTACCATCCCAGCCTAGGCTGGATGTTGCCAAGCTCAGGGATGAGAGAGTAGCTGAGGAGTTTGCGAACAGGCTGAGTGGACACTTGGGGGGTCTGGGTGCTTTGGGGGGTCCTGAAGAGTTGTGGAGCACCTTCAAGACCACCGTCCTTGATGTTGCCGGTGGATGCCTTGGAGCTCACCACAGGGCAAAGAAGAATTTTGACTCTCAAGGGACACTGGATACCATTGACCAGAGTCGCAGGGCCAGGCTGAACGGCAGAGCTGAGCTGTTCAGGGAGCTGAGGCGTAAAACTGTACGTGCACTGAGGGTGGACAAGGAGGCCTATGTGGGAGGAATCTGTGAGGGGGTAGAGCATCACTTGTGGACAGGTGATTCTCGTCCCGCTTACAGGGGAATTCGCGCATTACGTTCATCCAAGCCCATCCCTCGGAGCACTGCAGTTCGAGCAGAGAGTGGAAGGCTCTTGACAGAGGAGTCTGAAGTGAAGGCCCGCTGGGCCGGTTACTTTGAGCGGTTGTACCAGGCTGATCCCCCAGCTGTCGAGTTGGACGTCAAAGGTGTTACAATCCCTGTTGCTGACCCTCGAATCAACTGTGGTCCACCTTCGCTTGTGGAAACACGGGCTGCGGTGAACCTGTTGAAACGGGGCAAAGCTCCAGGGATCTGTGGCATAAATGCCGAACTTCTCAAGGCTGGTGGAAATGCTGCACTCATGTTGTTGCATGCAGTTTTGTGCTCTGCCTGGAACACAGCCATCATCCCAACTGACTGGAAGAGGGGCCTTGTTGTCCCTCTCTGGAAAGGGAAGGGTCATCGCCAAGACTGAAACAACTACCGAAGGGTGACGCTGCTCTCAGTGCCGGGCAAGGTCTTTGCTCGGATAATTCTTGATCGGGTTCGCCACCATCTGCTTGAGCACCAGCGTCCAGAGCAGTCAGGCTTTACACCAAAGAGGTCAACGATTGACCGTATCCTTGCCCTTCGTGTCCTCACTGAACGCAGACGAGAGTTTCGGCAGGGGCTGCTTGCAGCCTATGTTGATCTCTGTAAAGCATTCGATTCAGTGAATCGGGATGTCCTCCGGAGGATTCTTGGTCTTCCTGGGGTGCCACCAAAATTGATCGATCTGATGTCTGAACTCTACTCTGGTACTGAGAGTGCTGTGAAGTGTGGTGGTACCATCTCTGACTTATTTCCAGTTGTTACTGGAGTTCGTCAGGGATGTGTACTTGCCCCCACACTTTTCAGCACTTGTATGGACTGGATTTTAGGGAGGATGTCGGAGAGATCAAGTTGCGGTGCATCGTTTGGGAATGTCAAGATCTCGGACCTTGATTTTGCAGATGATGCAGTCATCTTTGCGGAGACTTTAGACATCCTCTTGGGGGCCCTCGAGGTGCTGAATGAGGAGTCGGAGCCGTTGGGATTACGGGTTTCTTGGGTCAAAACTAAGATCCAGGCTTTCGGTGACATCCTGGATGCTGCTGTCCTGTCTGTGTCTGTTTGTGGTGAGGATGTTGAGGTCGTGGAGAGATTCATTTACCTTGGCAGTGATATTCATGTCTCTGCTGGCTGCGAGTCAGAGGTCAATAGACGTCTGGGTCGGGCCTGGGGAGTCATGGATTCACTGGATCATGGGGTGTGGCGCTGCCGGTACCTGTGCGGGAGGACGAAAGTCCGAGTCTTCAGGTCCTTGGTACTTCCAGTCTTGCTCTATGGGTGCAAGACTTGGACTCTGACCAAGGATCTGAGACGGAGACTTAATTCCTTTGGTACCAGGTGTCTTCGGAGAATCCTTGGCTATCGCTGGTCGGATTTTGTGTCCAACGAGCGGTTGCTGAGAGAGACTCGGATGAGATTTGTTACCTGCATAGTCCGTGAGCGTCAGTTGCGGCTGTATGGACATGTGGCTCGTTTTCCTGACGCTGATCCTGCTCACTAGATTCTCTCAGCGAGGGAGTCTCATGAGTGGAGGAGGCCAGTGGGCCGACCACGTGCCTCATGGTTGCAGCAGGTTGACCATCATCTCAAGGAGATGGGGATGGGCCTGGCATCTGCCTGGGGGATGGCCAGACAGAAGCCCCTGGAGTACCGGCGGAAAGTGGACGCAGCGACGTGCTGTTCTGGCACATGCTCCCATACCTGACCTGACCTGTCGACGTTATCGGCTACAAATTGTACAAATTGACCAGGTATATCGCCAAGGATTTCTGTTTCATTGGTTGAAGATTCACTATATTCATACGTTTTGAACTTCTGCATATGAGCAACAAAATCCAAGATTGCTTCGAGGATCAACCAAAAATTTTGCCCCTGAAATGATGGTGGCGGCAAGATCTATCTGGAGAGGTACAAGATTAACTCTGGACCGAACTGCCTCTGGGCATACCTGCTTGCTGGAAAACCTGTTCTCCAGCATGTTATTTTCCTGTATTATTCTTACCAACAAAAAGATAATTCGAACAACAACCGCAGGGAGTCTGGAATATTGTAAATACTATCGTGTCCAGGGAGTTTGCCCCTACCTGGATGGACAGCTGAACAATTTCCCTTGGAGGCAAACAGCCGAGGATCTCGGTTTATACTCAAACCGACGACAAATACACAACACAAGCAACTGAAATAAATACTGGGGTTTAATGAAAAGAAATCAAATATGTACAATGATAATAATAATTCAAAGTGTAAGACAACCAGAGAGTTGGTGTCAAAGCCACCCAATGCTCGCCTGTTTATACATTTATCGTTTTTAAAAGACTAGTCTAATAATATTTTTTATAAAGCATTGCAGTGAAGTCTGATCCAAATAATTTTAAAGCAATATTTGTATTTGTATATTGTAATCAGTAAAAAATAGTGTGGTAGATAAAAACATTAGAAAGGAAAAAAACTTTAACGTTGATGTGCTACAAAAAAGTTAATTTCAAAACAGGTAAAAAATGTTAAAAATTTGAAATTAATTTTTAATTTCAACTTCACTACATCAATAATATACCCCAAAGGAACCTCCATGCCAAATATCAGCATCCTAGTACACATATTAAATGAATGGCAAGCTTCTAAATAACTTCCACCAAAAACTTTAACATTTTCACCCTCTCGCTGACGCTCATGCTCACGTTCACGCTGGGGGTATCGCTATAGCTCTCTGTTCTTAGAACAGGCGAGTTAAAAAACGGAACGTGAGATGAACTAAATCTAAATTTGAGGCGCCTCCACTCACACTTTAATACAGACAGGGGGACAGAGTAATAAAAGAAAAATCCATCCTTTCTCCAGGCACTGAGCTCGGTGCCCAGAGATGAGTTTCTGGAGTTTGAAGGTTGCCAAACCGTGCCGTCACTGTGTGAGAAAACAGTGCCCAAAATGGTGTCCAGCCGCTCTCTGGGCAGGAAACCTACAGGAGGCAATTCGGGTGGGGATACTCAACACCAGGGCTCAGAAACTTCCGTGTAGCTTCCTTTATCGATCACGCTTGCCGATGCCGCTGCTCTCTTCAGAGTGGCACCATCTCCTTCCCCGATGGCACAACAAGAGGCTTCGAGGCACGGTCTCGCACAACCCAGTCAATGGTCAGCGTCTTGCTCCTTCACGCGAGCAAATTCACCTTGGCACAAACACGAGAATCGTGCAACCTTCTTCTGCGTGTCGAGGGGAAGCCAGCCGTAATTTCCTTCTCTTCCAACCACCATCCTGCTGCACTCCCTGCTTCTGTCCGCTCCTTCCTTGTGTCGACTGCAATCCGAACTGAACTCATCTCTCTTTCTCTCTCTATGTCTATCTCCCTTGTCTGTCTCTCTCTCTCTCTCTCTCTCTCTCTCTCTCTCTCTCTCTCTCTCTCTGTCTCTCTCTCTCTCTCTCTCTCTCTCTCTCTCTCTCTCTCTCTCTCTCTCTCTCTCTCTCTCTCTCTCTCTCTCTCTCTCTCTCTCTCTCTCTCTCTCTCTCTCTCTCTCTCTCTCTCTCTCTCTCTCTCTCTCTCTCTCTCTCTCTCTCTGCCTCTGACACCCATCAATCATACACTCCAAGGACATGGTTTTCACCTCCTCTGAAATGGCTGGCTCGGTCGTCGTTTTAAGGATGTGACTCCTTTTTTTTCACCGGTCTTGGAAATGCAAATGCTGGGGAAAAGGTCACCGGGGACAATCACATACTGGGAGAAATTATCCTTAAACCCTACCAAATTTAACCCAGCACCACCCCCCTGTGTGTTGATACGTAACAACTTAAGCTCACATTTTCCCAACTTAATTTACATCGAGGTGTCTCCGACACATCCACGGACAAAGCAACTCTATAAAATCCAAACTTTGCGATGAAATTCCTCCATCGACCCCCACATCCGTAACAATACATTTCTCCGGTGTATTGATATCTCCAGATGTTGTATATGCATCTCTCGAGGATGACGCACACTTCATCACTTTCTATCAGTTTTGCCACCGTTTTAGTTATTTTTGTTTTCCCTTGTTCTGCGTCATCACCTTTTGGGAGAGAATATAAATAATAAAGTATATTTGATGCTGTTTGTCTTAATATCCTGAGTTCAAATCCCACTCGGCTGTTGAATTAATCCCAGGTGGGGTTGACTCGACCTGTCATCCTTCTGAGGTCGACTAAATGAGTGCCAGCATGCTGGTGTACCGCGTCGGAGTGGCGACCCATCCAGGATTGTATCCAATAGCCAAGGAGACTGCTTAGGCAGCACCAACGCTCTGCACAGAGTATGGTCCCAATGGATGGGCGGATGTCTTAATATAACCACATTTAGCGTTCCATTGACTATAATGGCAAATACAGTATAAGGTCTTCCCCAAAGTAATCTCTTAGTTTCTGTTTCATGATGGAAGCTAAATGGCTCATCATCATCACCAAATTATGTTGTTGTTGTTGTTGACAGTTATTTGCTGTTTGTCATTTGCTTCCACATACTGAACAACTTTCATAAAAGCAGCCTCCTCGCAGCATCCTTTTGTCTCCCTCTCTTTTTCTTTGTCGGTGGTTCAGTAGCATCATTTGAAATGTCTCTTTCTGTTCTGAACTTACCATGAGAAGAATGATGATAAACTGTCGATACGATGATAACACGACAAGAATGATGAATGATGATGTATGCAAATCACGAGAACACTCGATTCTTTTCATAACTGTCTTTCCCCCAGTTGTCATATTCTTTACTCTTTTTTCATCGATCTCATCTTGAAATTCACCTGTTCTGCCTTTTATAAATCTCTTGGTAACATTTTTGCTTTCTCGTGACATTAATGGATTTGCCACAAATCAAACAATCTTCACTAAATGCAAATACTATCATACGTGAACTCAGTGTATTGATTGATCTGTGTTCTCTTTTCATAGATCTCATCTTGAAATGCAACTGTTCTGACTTAATAAAACCTTTCTAATTTAACTTCCTTTTTCTAGCAACTCTTTGAGAGTCCGTGTACGGACGACGGCACTCTCTGTGAACCTTTTGGCCGATGCACACAAATTGAAATGATTATCGCAATGTTCATAATTTGTCACCTTCAAAAGTCCCTGAACACCTTTTTTCTGTCGATGTCACTGCATCCCCGGAGGAATGACACCGGTCACACATCTCGTACTCGCTCTCCATTCTTCATCTCTTCGCCGAACCTGCAAAAATGAAGTCCTCATTTAACATTTTATAAAGTACAGACATGGAAACATTTTTTTCATGACGGTATTATATTAATTTATAGAAATCTTCCAGAAATCATTATTTGTTTTATTTTTCAAACTCTGCCCCAAAAATCCAATTTCACACACCGAAGCGAACGAGGATTTTAATCTGATGTTGAGGAGGTTTTTACATGTCTTAAAAAAGCAAAAAACATTCCTTTTCAAATTTCTTTTGAGTTTCAGCCGATTAATTTTTTTTCATTGATTGGACTACTAAGCTGTATCTCATTGCTTGTTCAGCCTTCCATCTCAATGCAGGATTCAAACCAGGGAGAAGCTTTGTGGATCAGGTTTTGGCTTTAACAATGCACGTTGAGGCTGGATACCGATGCTCTCTCAATGGTGGTGTTGCTTTTCTGGATCTGTCAGCAGCTTATCACACAGTTTGGAGACATGAACTCCTTCTCAAGACGGCAAAGCTACTTCCCTGCCATGCAACCATGCGAGTACTATAACTGTCATGACCTTCCATCTGAGAAATCGCCTGGCTAATGCCAGATTAGATGTCTCCTTCTGTGATAAGCCAGTCCCTAAATATGTTGCAATCACTCTGGATTGCAGCCTGACATACAAGGAACATCTGAAAAGGTTTTGTGAGAAAACGAAGCCGAGAGTGAACCTCATCCGGAAGCTTGCTGGCACACGCAGCCTTCGCACTGCTACCCTCGCTTTCGTGTATCCCACTGCAGGGCACTGTGCGCCTGCCTGGTCTGCGAGCAGTCACAGGAAGCAACTTGACACTATCCTGAACTCTGCAATTACAATTGTATCTGGCACACTGAAGTCCACCACTCCACCGTGACTCCCTGTGCTGACTCACATCGCACAACTGGACATTCGCAAGCAAGCATGAACGTCCCGAGTGTAACCTTCAGATACAACCTAGTGCTGACCTGCCAATCCACGAAGAGCTACTGAATCCTCCAAGACTTCGATTGAAGTCACGGAAGCTTTTCTGGATGAGGGGACCTGCAGTGGCCAATACTGATGATGAGGCATTGGGGCGGCAGCGGTGAGAAAAGGCATCAGTCCGAAATGACCAGCTAATTCAAGATCCCACAAAGGAGCGCCCAGGCTTTGACCCTACAGAGACACCAATGGAGTGGTCTCAACCGACTCTGAACTCTGCATGCAAGGACCACCATCATATGTATAAGTGGATGCAAAACGAGAGCCCAGTGTGTACCTGTGGACATCAAGATCAGACAGTCCGACGTGTCGTACAGGACTGGGTGCAGAGGAGATTCATTGGGTCCTTTGCAAAACTACACAGGGCCACCGACGCTGCGATCGAATGGCTCTAATGACTAGATATTCAATTATAATGCTCTGCAGGATAATTGTAGAGAAGAAGCAGATCTCAAGTCAAGTTCTCTTTCGAAGTTTAAAGCAAAAGTGATGTAAACTTCTCAAGTCAGCTGTGCAGGCATCTCTGGACAGCTTGAATAACCTGTTATAGTCTCGGCAAGTGGGCTACAAACCCAAGGTTTACACGTGATTGTACACAAAGGAATGACAAGCTTCTTATTCCTCTCCCCCCCCCTCCCCCACAGCACTGACCCGATAGGTGAGTTTGTTTTCCGATTCTATCATATGATTTATATCCGTGACATTCTTTCCGCAAACGTGAATTTCCATTTTCGTACATACCATGACCGTGAAAAATCCATGTTTTTCATTTTACATCAGATCATGAGCATGTCGACAACCATCAAGTCACTCCACTCATCACGCTCAACCATCAAGTCACCCTACTCATCACGCTCAACCATCAAGTCACTCCACTCATCATGCTCAACCATCAAGTCACTCCACTCATCACGCTCAACCATCAAGTCACCCTACTCATCACGCTCAACCATCAAGTCACTCCACTCATCATGCTCAACCATCAAGTCACTCCACTCATCACGCTCAACCATCAAGTCACCCTACTCATCACGCTCAACCATCAAGTCACTCCACTCATCATGCTCAACCATCAAGTCACTCCACTCATCACGCTCAACCATCAAGTCACCCTACTCATCACGCTCAACCATCAAGTCACTCCACTCATCATGCTCAACCATCAAGTCACTCCACTCATCATGCTCAACCATCAAGTCACTCCACTCATCATGCTCAACCATCAAGTCACTCCACTCATCATGCTCAACCATCAAGTCACTCCACTCATCACGCTCAACCATCAAGTCACCCTACTCATCACGCTCAACCATCAAGTCACTCCACTCATCATGCTCAACCATCAAGTCACTCCACTCATCACGCTCAACCGTCAAGTCACTCCACTCATCATGCTCAACCATCAAGTCACTCCACTCATCACGCTCAACCATCAAGTCACCCTACTCATCACGCTCAACCATCAAGTCACTCCACTCATCACGCTCAACCATAAAGTCACTCCACTCATCACGCTCAACCATCAAGTCACCCTACTCATCACGCTCAACCATCAAGTCACCCTACTCATCACGCTCAACCATCAGGTCACCCTACTCATCGCGCTCAACCATCAAGTCACTCCACTCATCACGCTCAACCATCAAGTCACCCTACTCATCACGCTCAACCATCAAGTCACCCTACTCATCACGCTCAACCATCAAGTCACTCCACTCATCATGCTCAACCATCAAGTCACTCCACTCATCACGCTCAACCATCAAGTCACCCTACTCATCACGCTCAACCATCAAGTCACTCCACTCATCATGCTCAACCATCAAGTCACTCCACTCATCACGCTCAACCATCAAGTCACTCCACTCATCACGCTCAACCATCAAGTCACTCCACTCATCACGCTCAACCATCAAGTCACTCCACTCATCACGCTCAACCATCAAGTCACCCTACTCATCACGCTCAACCATCAAGTCACTCCACTCATCATGCTCAACCATCAAGTCACTCCACTCATCACGCTCAACCGTCAAGTCACTCCACTCATCATGCTCAACCATCAAGTCACTCCACTCATCACGCTCAACCATCAAGTCACCCTACTCATCACGCTCAACCATCAAGTCACTCCACTCATCACGCTCAACCATCAAGTCACTCCACTCATCACGCTCAACCATCAAGTCACCCTACTCATCACGCTCAACCATCAAGTCACCCTACTCATCACGCTCAACCATCAAGTCACCCTACTCATCGCGCTCAACCATCAAGTCACTCCACTCACCATGCTCAACCACCAAGTCACCCTACTCATCACGCTCAACCATCAAGTCACCCTACTCATCACGCTCAACCATCAAGTCACTCCACTCATCACGCTCAACCGTCAAGTCACTCCACTCATCATGCTCAACCATCAAGTCACGCTACTCATCACGCTCAACCATCAAGTCACTCCACTCATCACGCTCAACCATGAAGTCACCCTACTCATCACGCTCAACCAAAACATCAAACACAGAATCATGATACTTCTGAGACAGCGATTTAATTCCACATTGATGACTCACAAAAGGCTTTTTGAGTCTATGCAAACTTTTACAAAGCCACGTGATGATTGTACCCAACTCCGATGTCACCTCATTGTTCCACATCTGAAGTTCACCTCCTCACCCACCCACAGCTTCTCTTATTTCATGTCGTCCATTGTTCAATGATTGTAAATACTGATGGGAAATAAGTAATTAAGTGGTGTGTGTGTATGTGTGTGTGTGTGTGTGTGTGTGTGTGTGTGTGTGTGTGTGTGTGTGTGTGTGTGTGTGTGTGTGTGTGTGTGTGTGTGTGTGTGTGTGTGTGTGTGTCGTGGACATCATTTCTCACGAGATCTCACCATATTCTCATCAGATCTCGACCTTTGTAAGTTTATTCCCGATTTATAACTTTTCCAATAAGTTATTGGATATTATCGGTTCGTGTCATACATCATGTAAACGAGAACAGCACTCGGTGGAGCGCATTCCTCTGCCAGGCTGAACAGTTTACGTTTTGTATTGCACTGATCGGTTGGGTCTGGATCCGGACCTGAACCAAAATTGAATCGCCTTGTTGTCATCACCTAACCAACTAAACAACCTGAGTTTTATTATAGCTCATCCACAACTTTTTGAAATGTCATGCAATCCATAGTTTTTAGCTTCATCTCTCAATGCTGAAAAATCACTTGAAATATTAAAAAAAAAATTCTCATCCAGATCCAGATCTTCACCAAAATCGAATCGGCTTGTTTTCGTCACCTAACCAACGACACAAACTAATTTTATCATAAAACTGTCCACAACCTTTTGAAATGTCATGCTATACATACTTTTTAGCCTCATCTCTCAATGGGGAAAAAATCACTTGAAATATTTTTTTAAATCTCATATCTGGATCCGGATCTTAACCAAAATCGAATCGGCTTTTTGTCATCACATAACCAACTAAACAACCTAGTTTTATCATAAACTTGTCCACAACTTTTTGAAATGTCATGCTATATATAGGTTTTAGCCCCATCTCTCAGTGGGGAAAAATTGCTTGATATTGTTACGGAAATGGCCCTCATTGGACTACTAAATATAGGATTAGCTCAGATCCCCTATTAAATGCATGTTTAGCTAGGTTGTGTAGTAAAATGGACGTTACATGTGTGTCGGGAGATGTAGGATGCATGTTTTATTGTTCGTACAGTGGTGGTGTGCCAAGGGCTCCCTCTTCTTCCTCCCCTCTCCGGACGATAGGCCCCGCCAAGTCGGCTGAGTGGGTGTGGCCAAAAAGAGGAAGTGAAGCTAAGGGGAGGAGTTTGTCGGCTTCGCTGAGAGAGGGTGCTCGGGTGTCGAAGGAGCGAACGAGAGAGAGAAACGAAGGCTTCGTAAAAAGGTTGAGTTTGTGGAAAACAGTCGGGTTTTCGAGGCGTGCTCGGGGTGGCTTCGAAGTGAGCGAACGAAGGCTTCGTAAAAAGATCCAATGTGAAAACAGTGGAAACAGTCGCTCTCGAGGCGTGCTCGTGGCTTCAAAGCGAGCGAACGTAAGAGAGGTGGCCTGCACGTCGAGTCTGCCTTTTTGGGGCAGTGGGAGAGGCGGCCTGCACGTGGAGTCGGCCGGCGATCAACTCTTATGAGGAGGTGATTCTGCCTTGAGAGAGACGGCAGCCGGCTTTGAGAGGCGAGCGTGGAAAAGGAAAGAAAATGTGATTCGACAGAGAGAGAGAAGCTGAGAGGATGGAGTTGGGAAGTCGGGCTTCGAGGCGGGAAGGCAAGAGAGGGGACGACGGAGCCTCTGACGGTCCCTGCTCACACCAACGGCTCGACACGTTTGCCGATCCGCTTGCCGGAGCCCGGTGCCTTGATTTGGGCCTTGTCTGGTGAACAGGCCAGGCCTGGATTTGTATGCTGGACCTTGAGAGAAATCAGCTGAGGCCCATCGTCAACCTTACGCGGGGTCAGAGCGCGTGGAGATCGCGTGCAGTGCAGAAAGGAAAGAGTGCGGCGCTGCCATCTTGCCACGTGG
Organism: Eptatretus burgeri; assembly: GCF_056783735.1. NCBI lineage: Eukaryota > Metazoa > Chordata > Myxini > Myxiniformes > Myxinidae > Eptatretus > Eptatretus burgeri. The sequence continues at coordinate 31,983,042 of NC_140961.1, forward strand.
CGCGTTCGAGCTGGGGCTCGAATCCGTGGACATCTGGCTGTTGCGAGCGACATTCGTGCTTTTGACACTTTCCTCTCGTCCATGAGACATCACCAAGTACTCTGTCTTGTCTTGCATACATGCTGTCTGTCTGTCTGTCTTTGTCTGCACGTGTTGTATTAGGCACATCTCAGTAGGGACCCCCTCAAAACCTGTAGTCCATAGTTCCCTCGTTAAGAACGGGTTAAAGATTGTTAATAAAAGCATTGTCGTGAATGTTTTGCTTGTGTAGTATTCCTTAATGTTCCCCAATAAATCTGGTTGGTTCGTATGAATTTGCCGCTATTAATTAATTAGTGTCGCGTCGAGGAACGATTCATTCGATTGGCATATAAAACCAAAATGGTTACAGACTGGCAGAAAACGCTCGGCATCTGACACAACCAGTCTGTAACCGGGGTTCTATTTCCCCAACTAGTAAGGTACAAGGATTACGTTGGTATCGCGATTGAAGACGCGTGACCCGAGGCCTGTGCTGAGCCGGCCGGCGTTATAAACCCCGGAGACGGCGGTGGTTAGAGTTGCGCCAAGAGTCGGGCGAGAATCCCGCCACCCCGGATCCGCAACCATATATAAAAATAATTCTCATATCCGGATCTTCACCGGATCTCATATCCGGATCTTCACGAAATCTAAAGATTTCATAACTATATTGATGACTTCCGTCATGTGTGTGTGTGTGTGTGTGTGTGTGTGTGTGTGTGTGTGTGTGTGTGTGTGTGTGTGTGTGTGTGTGTGTGTGTGTGTGTGTGTGTGTGTGTGTGTGTGTTTTGTGTGTTCGTGTGTTTGTTTGTAGGCACGATAACTCGAGAAAGGAAGAAGCTGCCAATGTCAAATTACACCACTTGATTCAGGAGGGTGATGGTTAGCGCTGCTTAGATTTTGGTCAAAATCGGTCAAAGGTCAAGGTTACAGTGAGGTCAAACATAATTCCGTAAATTCATGTGGAGAAATGGAGTATTTTTGCTTCGGTCGACGTTACGAGTTCGTTTTAACTTCAATTTTAATTTTGTCTTCGGTTTTTGCGATCGCTTAGGACGCTTAACACTCGGTTGTCGAAATTCTGGTAAAAATCTGATGTTTTGGAGACGCTTTAAGATTGTATCATAAATATTTCACTCGCCGCGTCACGGCTTGTCACGTGTTGCAGCGCGCTCGAGCAGACGCGGCGTTGAGTCACGTAAAGGTTTTGCATGTGTGCGCTGATGGTGTTTTCGATAAAGATGGTGTTTAAAAGTCATTTTTTATCCCAATAAAGGTTATCGTCGTATGCCTGACTCGCTAAGCCGTCGGATTATGTAAAGATTGTTGGTGGATGGCCGAATATTACGGTTTTGTGACTTTGATAAAATAATATTAAATAATTGCGTGGAGAAATGGAGATTTTTGCTTCGGTCGATGTTACGAGTTCGTTTTAACTCGGATCGCAATTCTGTTTTCACTTTTGGTAACGGTTAAGTATGCTTAACACTCGGTTATCGAAATTCTGGTAAAAATCGTATGTTTTATGAGATTTGTGTCGTGTCTGAGGCTTAACTGAAGATTATGCTAATGAGGGGGATTGTAACACACGGCATTACGTGCTCGTTTTAAAGTCAATTTCAATCCTGTTTCACTTTTGGTAACGGCTAAGTATGCTTAATACTCGGTTGTCGAAATTCTGGTAAAAATCGGATGTTTTATGAGATTTATGTCGGGTGTCGTATCTGAGGCTTAACTGAAGATTATGCTAATGAGGGGGATTGTAACACACGGCATTATGCGCTCATTTTAAAGTCAATTTCAATCCTGTCTTCAATTTTGGTAACGGTTAAGTATGCTTAACACTCGGTTGTCGAAATTCTGGTAAAAATCGGATGTTTTATGAGAGGTTTGGTACAGAATCATCGTAGAAACTTCTTTGGCAGCCATATTGGATTGAAGAAAAATATTAAATAATGTTTTCTCTGAAACTGCTTAATCAGTTGACGTGAAACTTCACATTTATGATCTCGTAGAGATAAGGAATATATGTTTTAAATTTCAACTTGATTGGACACGTGGTCTGGCAGCCAGAATTATTCAATTTGTTGATAGGGTTTTCTGTTTTTTTTTTTTGTGAATAAGGCTCATTTGGCTGTGCCTGGATGGGTTTTGAGGGTAGAGGAGTAGCAGCTGAAATGCGATTTCTATCCAGGTTCCTCCTGATGACTTCATTTTTGCTTTTTTCTTGTTCGGGTTCCTTCTGATTACTCCAAAGTAGGACTGTACCCATTTGGTCTTCCTTTTGATTTGATTTGAATTGAATTTATTTTAATCCCATTCTAAATTCAATTGAATAATGAATAATAATTTTTTTAAAACGTCATGGGTCAGGGTCAGGTATCCGATCAAAGCGGGGTTGCATCAATGTGGGACGTCTTGGTACCTTGTCATCACTGCCAGCAGTTATTAAGTGGCAGTTCTAATTACGTCTCTTAATTATGTAACACATCAGTACGCAAATGCCACACAAAATACACCACATAAAAGCAGTACTGGCGATGGTTTGCAATCTCTGATTGCTCTTTTTCTTGTTTAAAAAAAATCTATTTTATTTAGGTTTGAATTTGGAACAGTAATTTGTGGACACCCTGTTTATGAATGAAAATAATCCAAATCAAATTGTACCATTCACGATACTCGAAAGTACTGATAAATATCACAGTAATAAGTCGAAGAGCGAATTGGAAAGCAAGTAGGCATACTGATTGATTCGGGGTAACAACAAATGGTGGACAAGAGGAAGTGACAATGTGTACGGATGAGGATTGAAGGAATTTGTCAGTTGGGTAAAGCTCATGACTTCACCCAGCCAATAGAATCAGACTGGAGTGGTACCTTTGTTCCATTTACTTGTCCAAACAATAGCAGTAGTTTCGGCGTGGTTTTGTTAATCTGGTTTCTAACCAATCATTTTGCCCCACACTACTATCGGGCTGTTGGACCTCCCCCTCGGGGGACGAGCATTGAGGAAGGCTTTAACAAAGTGTGACGACACTTCCCTGCCTGGCAGCTCGATATTGACACTGTCATGGAAATGACTCATGGACTTTAGTTTCACTGGAGTTATTAACTAATGTTCACTTGAGTTAAATCACGTTCGCAGCCCACTGCTGCCGCAGCACTTTGCTTTCTGCACCCACAGCCGCGTACCATGTGCTGCGCCACATCCCTATCTTCAGTGGGTTTTCGCTCTTTTCATCTGCAGGACTACTATCATGGAACCCCTTTTGGTGAGTAGCTTATTCCCATGGTCACTGGCCTTTTATGACACCCTAGTCACTGAGTGGATCATATTATTTCATGGACACGACACTGAATTGGTCCACTGGTGATACGCCATTTCTTGCTTCTTATTGAACTTGTGACTGTTCACCTGCACTCAAGCTTAAGAGCTTATGGGACACTGCTTAGACTGGACGAGGTCATCAAACTTTAGCAGTGAGTAGAAGTCGATAACTCGATTTTCTACATTGGTGACCCCAACATGATCTCTTGTTATCACATCTGTCAAAGCTACATCCGATGATTACATCCACCAAGGTGCATCTTAGGGTGCTTCATAATAGGGGGTAAAAAAAATAAAAGTATGAATATTCATGCTCCTTGGGTGTGCCTTTGTTCCATTTGACAGTAGAAACATACACACCAAATATGAAGCAGATTGGAGGATGTTTAGGGGTTCCTCAAGTTGGCACAATATTGTTGAAATTTGCCAAACTGTAACTGACAACTTGCCGTCGAATATGCATAACGCAGTACACTTCACAATTAATATGGTTGTTTGATATTTTCAAATATGGTGATGTCTGGCAACCGCTCTTCTTTTTCTCAAAGTGTTTTCAACCTGGAGATAACAGATATAGCGTGTTTTGGAGAGAACTTCTGGCAGCCTACCTACCTCAGTGTTGAACACTTTCAGCATATGTTAGAAGGGAGGACATTATCTATCTTCACAGAGCACAAGCCATTGGCCTATGCTCTCAAGTCAGGACCTGATCGTCACTCCAACAAGAGAAGTACGACATCTCGGTTTAATCCCCCAGTTCACGACTGACTTGAGGCACATTAATGGCAAAACAACTCTGCAGCAGATTCACTCTCCTGAGTTGGTGTAAATGTTCTGGATGCATTTAACATCATCAATTTCACTACCATAGCTGAAGCCCAACAGCGTGATGAGAAGCTACAAATGCTGCGATCCAATTCAACGTCACTCCAGTTCAAAAAGGTACCACTCCCCACTTCTGACAGTCTGTGATGTGTCCCAGGTGATCCTCGGCCTTACGTCCCTAGCGAGTACCTATGTGCAGTTTTTGACGCTCTACACAATTTGTCTCACCATGGCATCAGAGCCACTCAACATTTAGTGACTCGGCGGTTTGTCTGGCAGGGAGCGAATTGTGACATCAGAAACTGGTCCAGAACCCGCATAGCATGTTAGAGATCCAAAATACATCGACACATCAGGTCTCCTCTTTGCTCGTTTTCTACAACAGACGTCAGATTCCACCACGTTCACATTGATCTAGTAATCTAGTTGGACCTTTAACTCCATCAGATGGCAATGCATACCTGCTCACATGCATTGATTGTTTTACTCATTGGCCGGTTGTGATACCCATCCCTGATCAGATTGTAGCACAAGCATCCATCTCACAGGAGGTAGCTGTGTTTCGTGCACCCTCATCAATAACCACAGACCAAAGTCATCAGTGTGAATCAGCACTTTTCTAAGCTCTGTGTGATCTACTTGGCAGTAGGAGAACTTGAACCACAGTTTATCATCTTCCACCTAATGGGCTTATGGAACGATTCCATCGACAGTTGAAAGCATATCTGAAAGCGCATACAAGTATAAGATGGATGGAGAGTCTTCCTATCGTCTTGTTAGCTATCTGAACTGCGGTTAAGTCCGACCTAAAGTGCTGTGCTTCTGAGTTAGTTTTTGGCACAACTCTCAAGTTGCCAGGACAGTTTGTGGCACCGAGTCGGTTTAATCAGGACTTGGATCCCAGCAACTATGTGCATAGACTCTGGATGCACATGAGAACCCTGCCAGTCACCAGGCCAAAGCACAAGCACACCCAACCCAATTCAAAGTTGTACTCATGTTTTTGTGTGACACGATGCGGTGAGGAGGTCACTCCAATCCCCGTATGATGGACCGTTTGAAGGCATTCACCGTGCGGACAAGTTTTTCATTCTTAGCTACTAGCAGAGCCTACCTGTTGCTTTGCTGACGGACCAATTAGTCATCGTGTTTGCCAAAAAAATTGAGCACGGAGAAGGAAAGGAAGTCAAATTTACCCATGCATATAGTGCTCTAACCCCTTCTCGTCCCCCACCTCTTGCCCCTGTTCATCCCGATGCCCTTTCCTGCTAGAAACGTCTCGCACACGATGACAGGCCACACCATTTTTCGGGGGTGGGGCTGGGAAGGGGAGGGGGAGGAGGACAAATTTACCTGTGCGAAGAGTGCTTTAACCTCAGCACTGTCCAGGTAAAAAAAGAGGAAATTGTAATACCCTCTGCCCCTTTGCCACCACCATCAGGTGGAGCTACATGGTACACATTTACAGAGAGAATTTACACCCCGCCTACCCACTCCCCCCCATCCCCTTGTGAGCCCGCAGCCACATAGCTTATGATACCCCCCCCCCCACACAAAGTTGCATTTGTATCTCGAGTTTGGAGTTTGAAACTTAAAATATGTGACCCTGGATAATAAACAGACAGACAAAGTGACACAGAGAGAGAAAGACAGACAGACAATGGAAAGCATGATACTGTCAGTCAGCATTGACAGGTTGAAGCCTGTTTATGTTGAACATGACCTGGCTACTGCACATGCGTCACCAACAACCCCTCACTTGCAACCAGCACCAACACTGGCAGCTGTTCCTCGAGTGCTGGCGGCAAGGAAGACTTGGTCTGGCCATCAAGTCCATTGGCCAACTCGTTTTCTGCAGTTTTTTGTAACTTGAAAACAGTGGGACTGTTCACTGTTTTACACAACAATTTTTAAACCTTTCTGATCGATCGCTTTCTTCCGATGTTGGCAAATTCTGGTCACCAGCGATCTACAAGGAGGAGACTTGTCGTGGACTTTTAATCGGTGTCAACTTGTTAATACTTTTACATCGTGAACTTTACTACATTTACTTGTCCAATCAATGGCAGTCGTGCAGGTGTGGTTTTTAAAAATCTGGTTTCTAACCAATCATTTTGTCCCACAGTACAATTGGGCTCTTGGACCTTCCCCTCAAGAGGCGAGTCAGAGGAAGGATTTAACCAAGTGGGAGGACGCTTTCCTGCCTGGTCGTCCGCTATTTACACCGTCGTGGAAATGATTCACGGACTTGAGTTTCTATCACCTGAGTTAAACTAAAGTTTGCTGGAATTGAACTAAAGTTCACTGGAGTTAAACTAAAGTTCGCTGGAGTTGAACTAAAGTTCGCTGGAGTTGAACTAAAGTTCGCTGGAGCTGAACTAAAGTTCACTGGAGCTGAAATAAAGTTCGCTGGAGTTGAACTAAAGTTCGCTGGAGTTGCACTAAAGTTTGCTGGAGTTGAGCTAAAGTTCGCTGGAGTTGAACTAAAGTTTGCTGGAGTTAAACTAAAGTTTGCTGGAGTTAAACTAAAGTTTGCTGGAGTTAAACTAAAGTTTGCTGGAGTTAAACTAAAGTTTGCTGGAGTTAAACTAAAGTTTGCTGGAGTTAAACTAAAGTTTGCTGGAGTTAAACTAAAGTTTGCTGGAGTTAAACTAAAGTTTGCTGGAGTTAAACTAAAGTTTGCTGGAGTTAAACTAAAGTTTGCTGGAGTTGAACTAAAGTTCGCTGGAGTTGAACTAAAGTTCGCTGGAGTTGAACTAAAGTTCGCTGGAGTTGAACTAAAGTTCGCTGGAGTTGAACTAAAGTTCGCTGGAGTTGAACTAAAGTTCGCTGGAGTTGAACTAAAGTTCGCTGGAGTTGAACTAAAGTTCGCTGGAGTTGAACTAAAGTTCGCTGGAGTTAAACCGCGTTAGTGGCCCTATCCTCCCGCAGCACTTGCTCTCTGCACCCGCAGCTTTGTACCATGTGTGTACACAGCTCTGTCTTTCATTGGATCTTCTCTCCTTTCAACTGCAGGACAACAATCTTCAAACCCCTTTTGGTGAGCAGCTTATTCCCAGGGTCACTGGCCTTTTATGATGCATGCATCACCAAGTGGATAATTCATATGATTTTGTGGACATGACGCCAAATTGTCCCAACGATGACACATCATTTCTTGCTTCTTATTGAACTCGTGACTGTATTCACCCGAACTCAATGTTAACAGTTTATGTGACCTGATCAGACTGGATGAAGTCATCAATCTTTAGCCGGTGAGTATAAGTGGATATAATTCGATTTTCTATAAAAACCCATCAAACGTTGAAAACCCATTAAAGAAAAGGCAAAGCAGGTTCTCTTTAATGGATAT
>NC_140961.1:32003067-32060567 GCF_056783735.1 Eptatretus burgeri
GAGAGAGAGAGCGGCAGAGAGAGAGAGAGAGAGAGAGAGAGAGAGAGAGAGAGAGAGAGAGAGAGAGAGAGAGCGGCAGAGAGAGAGAGAGAGAGAGAGAGAGAGAGAGCGCAGAGAGAGAGAGAGAGAGAGAGAGAGAGAGAGAGAGAGAGAGAGAGAGAGAGAGAGAGAGAGAGAGAGAGAGAGAGAGAGAGAGAGAGAGAGAGAGAGAGAGAGAGAGAGAGAGAGAGAGAGAGAGAGAGAGAGAGAGAGAGAGATAGATCTGCTTCCATGTTGTGAGGTTGAAGGGCACGTGCTTTGCTGAGCCTCGTGCCCACGTGGTGTGTTCAAACCCTCTTACCTTTATCACTTTATCTCATTCATTCATTTATTTATTTGTTTTTCTGCACATACAGGAGAGTGTGAAGAGAAACGGGTTAAGTCTGTCCCTTAAGGAGATGGTCATACTTGCAAGTTGACATGAAGGAGGCGAAAAAGAAGATTGTATTCTGTAAATACAACATGAATGCTTGGAGTCTATTCCAAGCCATTGATCTCAAAGCGGACTTGATCGACAGTCCTCTCAGAAAGCGTTTTACCCTTCATTCTGCATAATTGCTGTCGATCTTGGGCAGGGGCTTCCAACCCCTCCCCCCTCCTTTACCCCTCCCATGTGGACCAAATTTAAACGTGCTACTTGGCCTGGATGGTGAAAAAGTGTGAGTGTGTGTTTGATTTGAATCCATCATTTTATCTCCATTCCAAGACCTCTTTGATGTGATTCAATATTTCCTCAAAAGATTGGGATTGGCAGAATAAGACGAATGTTAATACACATCGCTTGATCTTGTTGAGAATTTCATGGAATATTCAGAAAGATTTTCACTTCATGGTGATCTGTGGATATGCACCTTGAACATGTACTTGAAATGCATAATCTGAAAAGCCTCTGTTTGGACAGATGGGCCAACGTTGCAGGATTACTGTCACCTCCACTTAATGTCTTCGTAGAAAAGCCCTCAACGGTTGGCTTTGAAGGGTTTACACCGATTCAGTGTGAATTACAGAAATTACGTCACTTTCTACCTCCGCCACCAAAGGTGGACAGAGGTTATATTTTCACCCCTGTCTGTCTGTTTGTGAGCAGGATATCTCGAGTTATGGACGGATTCGGACAAAATTTGATGGACAGGTTGGGTGTGTGCCAAGGAATAATTGATTCGATTTTGGTAAAGATCTGGATCCGGATCCTAGAATTTAAAAGTGATTCTTCACCATTGAGAGATGGTGAAGAAATTCTTTCACCCAGAAAGAAAAATTTTATATATATATATATATATATATATATATATATATATATATATATATATATATATATATATATATATTTATTTATGAATGAGTTGGGGAGGTGACGAGAACAAGGTAATTCGATCTTGGTTAAGGTGGGGAAGCAGGTCCGGCCTATTAGTGAGATACAAAACCACCTGAACTGTTCAGCCTGGCATAGGTATGTGCTCTACCGAGTGTCGTTCTAATCTTTTTTGTGTTTTGGGTAAATCTTTGAGTGTTTAAATTTTTTTGATCCACTGTCGATTCAAAAAGGGTGCATCACTCCCTTTTCACATTAGCATTACACCTGTGAATTCAATTTGGAACAACTGACGGTCTGAAACGACAGCATAAGGTAAATGGAGCACAAAGACGAATGCTTAACCGATTAACACTGAAACAAACATGACGTGGGTTCGATGAGGGTCCCGCATTATCTTGTGAACCTTCAGCACAGCACGTTTCTCATGCAATGTACAAATCGAGGGAAGGTTTGTCCGTATTACCCACTGGGCAATCTTCCTGGGTCTTTCCAATTTCTTTCTGTTCTATTTTGATATTTCACCAAATGTACATTTGAAATTGAAAATAGCAATCCTTTCAATCAAGGTCTGATAAGAAACAACCAAAATACTATCATCGGAATGAAACTATCTCGATTTCCTGAGAAAGTGCGACATTGAGCAGATGAGATATTCCCATTGACGTCATGTTATAATGGGGAGGGGGGCGGTGGGGGGAATGTGTTGCCATGGCACATTTTCATCTGTGAGCAGGATATCTCAAATTTCAGTCACCCAAACATAACTTTAACCCTCACTTAACTACATGTTGGAGATAAGTATAAAACAAATTGATAAAGAACACAAATGAGCAGTAACTGCAGGGGTACTCATCAAATTTTATGGCTGAGATTGCTTGTCGGAACGGTAAAGGTGTGTGTGTGTGTGTCTGTGTGTGTGTGTGTGTGTGTGTGTGTGTGTGTGTGTGTGTGTGTGTGTGTGTGTGTGTGTGTGTGTGTGTGTGTGTGTGTGTATGGTATGGTATGGTATGGTATGGTTACAGGGTCACGGACGGACTGCTTGAATAATTTGTGGGCTGGGAAGGTGAAGGGGAGGTAAGCCCGGCATGATACGGAGCTCCCCTCGCCATTATTGGGCCTTTGGGCTGAGTTACATGGCAAATTTGGCCCAAATCTGGCTTTCGGGTGAGTCGTGCGTTGAATCTGGAATCTTAGAAGTCGCCATTGTGCCGCAAGATGGTGTGATTAGACTGTCAGGGAAATACGCAGCCAAATCTTATGTGGAGACGAAAAGTGTACTTGATTTCAACTTTAAAATGTTGTGCACTGTATTGCACAGAAATCATTGTCCAGAACTCTTGCTGATTGGGTGAGCAATGTGTTCGAGACTGGCATAAAGCGAAGGACGCGTTGCGGACTACCACGAAAACCATGAAGGCTAATCGTGGCTGCAAAGCAAGGTGGACAAACATTGAGTGCTTGTATTACAATAAGTGTCAGGTGTTGATGTTCATTGAGGGTCGATGAACTGCGAAAAAATGTCATCTGCTTTGAGCCAGTGCTCATGGTGATTCTGTCACTTGTTTTAACTACTAAATACGCTTGCTTGTTGTTTTAAAGAAGTACCGTAGGCAGTGATGCGTCGAGTGTTGGGAAGGAATTAATACCTCTTGTCCTGATTGGCAGTTTTGCTAACTACCGTAGTTGATCTAGCTTCGTCTTGCACTCCAAACCGACTTACCTATTAATGAAGGAAATATAAATAAGGATATCAACGCTACTGGGGGGTAATCATTTGACTACGGGCTGTTTTAAATAAAAAGCTTTTGCTACTGGGAAGATAATTGGAGATTTCTAATTTTGAGGAATGATAACATTATCCAAAATTGATTGATAAATACATGTAAACACCTGGCCAAGTTGTTCACTTTACAGTTGCAGAACCTGATTAGAAATACCATCTGGTCCAGTGTCCTTGCTTACCAAGTCCTGAATCTTCTCCTTTAACATTTCCACAATAGAATCATTCTCAAGTTTGAAATCCTGAACATGAAATTTATAATAATACAAATATATGAATGATTTCCGTTGCAAGATGCTTTAATGCAGGAGGAGAGCATTTGGCCCATCAAGCCTGCACTATTATTACCAAACCTATGGTTGTTTATCTGTGTTCTACCCTTTTTAAATGCTGCGCATCGAGCAAGGAAGCAAGGAAGCATGTACCAATTTTAAGTCTTTGGTGTGACTCGGCCTCGATTCGAACCACCGATCTCACCGATCCAAAGCGAACGCTCCATTACGCCACCGAGGCTGGTTTACGCGTTCAGATAATTACCAACAAAGTCCTTAAGTACAGTCTGCTTGCCTCATTGATTTGTCCTTGTATCCAATCATCGTCTGCATTTTCTGCCAAGCAGGATGCAAATTATTTCCTATTAGGATTTCGTTCTAACTTTAGTTTATAATTTGCCTTCAAATTTGTAAGTCGTCCATCTAATTCTTACAGACTAGCTTTCACTTGTGATCTCCCACCATCTTAAAAGGCTTCTCTCTTTTGTTACCTCCGGCACGGAAGGTGGACGAAGGTTATATTTTCACCCTTGTCTGTGAACAGAATATCTCAAAACTTGTGGACAAGTTGGGTGCGTGACAAGGACAAATTCATGAGATTTTGGTGAAGATCCAAATCTGGATCCAGATATGATAATTTTAAAAGTGATTCTTCACTATTGAGAGATGGGATCAAAAAACAAAATATAGCACGATATCTCAAAAAGTTGTGGATGAGTTGGTTCGGTGACAAGAACAAGCCAATTAGGCCGGATCTTGATCGGGACCTGAACCAAAATCTATTGGTGGGATACAAAATGTAAACTGTTCAGCCTGGTGGAGGTATATGCTCGACTGAGTGCCGTTCTCGTTGAAATAAATCCTTTAGTTCCTTGGTAACTGAAATAAGTCCTTCAGCCCCTTGGTAACCCATGGTTTATGACCGCCTTTGGTGGCAGAGGTTATGTTTTCACCCCTGTCTGTCTGAGCAGGATATTTCAAAAATTTGTGGACAGGTTGGGTGTGTGACAAGGACAAAATGATGATTTTGATGAAAATCCGGCTACTAAAATTTAAGTGATTCTTCACCATGGAGATATGTGGATGGGGGGAGGGGCAAAGACGACGTCTTGCATCGTATTTCAAAAAGTTGTGTCCAGATTCAGACGAAAGAAGGTGGATCACTCCAATCCGTACAATCAAAATGTGCCGTGTCTGCTCAGTGGCAACCATGCTTAAAACGTGCTGTTTCGAAGTAACCAAATTGCACTTTTCCAGTTTCTGCTTACAAGATGGAAGCAAATTAATGTTATTGTGGTTGGAGTTTCCCAGCTGAAGACAAACCTTCTGGAATGTTGGAGTTGCATCATTCTGTGCATGTTGCTGTAGACTTTGAACAAATGTTGGTAATGTGGTGTCCAGTCTGCACTGATTAAAATCTCCTAATTTTGATCAAATCAGGCGATAAAGTCTCAACATCACGCACCCTGGAAGAAGTGTCCATTTGCTGTTATTACATTTGCCAAGTGGTGGAATGTACGTCGGAAACAAATATCTGGTCGAAGGTCGAATAAGAAGGTCGAAGCCTAACAACAAACAATTTGTAATCTGATGTACATACGTTCTCCTTCACTGACCAGTTATGACATAATCAAGCATTTATGTACATGCACACATGTACCACCTCTGTGGGATTTTCCAGACGCCTCCGTTCTATTACGTTCTATTACCTCTCATTCGATTTGATTTTTGTGGATGTAACTCATCTGGGGTTACCTATGTGGATTAAAAGACATTGGGTGACTTGAAGAGTTGGTGAGCTGTAATTTTGAAAGACTAGTAAACCAAACAGATCGAGGTCAGGTGTAGCCCAAAATTGCATTCTTTTGGTGGAAGAAAAGGCAACCTTTATTTGGCATTTGAGGGACCTTCATTTAGATGGTATGGAATTTCATCATAAATAGGAGGATAACTTGCACTGCAAATATGGATGGTTTTGAAATCTTTCCCTCTCTTTACTACCATGGGATTGTTTTTGCTTGCTTGTTGCTGAGATGGGGGCTGACAATCCCTCAGATTAAAAGAACAACCCACCATTTAAACCTTGTGATCAAGTACCTCGTCCTGGGTGAGCGATTAGACATTCGTTTAGTTTGGTAAGGCACCAAAACTTTTGTCCATACTTTCGAGGAAATGTTAAAGCGGCTGTTCCATCTGATATCATTGCTGGTGAATATTTCAAGATCACATGCTGTCAAATTGTCATAATCTATCGGGTGCAGGGGACAACTGTGCCCGGAATTGTGCACTTTGCAGCTGAATATAACACGACAACAAAACCTCTGTCACTAAAGACCAATTTTATGACAAAGCCACAGCGTGATCCAGAAATATATCGTCGATTATGCGAAGCAGGTTGTCTGTCTGTGCGTTTGGCTGTCTCCTGTTTTCGGTGGTCGCTTCCTGCACTGCATTTGAAAAGCTCTGCATGCATACAAAGCTCATCATTCAACCAGAAGCAGAGCATGATACCAAAATTGGTACCTTTTAAAATGTATATATATATATATATATATATATATATATATATATATATATATATATATATATATATATATATAAACATAGCATAGGTTTGATTAGCAATGCATTAAGAGATGACCTGAGGATGATCACAAAGTTGAACAAACCATGTCAATGTTGTTAATAACAGTAGCCTATACTACAGGTCTTTGAAGAAAGGTTGCAGTGCAAGGTGATAATTTAATGAAAAAAACTTCTATTTAGCATCGTGACCTAAAAATGTTTCATAATAAGCTTCAAATATGTCCAAAATATACTTGTATTTAATATTCTGTGGGCTCTGATGTAGTTCGTGAGACGAAGAGCATCCGCTCTGAGTCGAGGAGTTTGGTGTTTCAAATCCCGGCCAAGTCATTCCAGTAGTTATATGAAAGACTTTAAAAATGGTGTGTGTTGCTTCCTTGCTTGATGCTCAATATTAAAAAAGCAAAGTACACACATGGAGAGATAAAGAGAAAGAGGGTTTCCTTCTGGCATCGGCTTGGGGGATGGCCAGAGGGAGGCCGCTAGAGTGGGGGCGGAAAGTGTATGCAGCGATGTGCGCTGCGAAGCGCATGCTGTTGATGTGTTTGCCAGCCCATAGTAGAGAGCAGAGCAGTGCTCCCTTGAGCTACAGCCAGTGTTTGCTGTTACCAGTTCTGATTTTTTTTCTCTCCAAGGAATCACATGGACCGATGGAGGATATCAAGGAAAGGTTGTGGCTGATTATTATTAGGCTTAGACGTTCAAGAGGTTGAAGTTCTTTCAGTGGTTCACCATTGCAATGGGTAGGTGGGTTCATCTGAGGCTCCCCAAGAGTGAAGGGGGAATTTAAAAAGAACAAACAAGAAGCTAAGTTTCTGATAACACAACCTCCCCCCAAAATTTATAGTGATCCAATGTGTTTTTTATGATGTACCTCAAGGAATTCGGTAGTTTCCACCCATTTCCTCTTTCTTCCAACAGCTTGGCTGCTTCCTGGCGGGCCATTTTATGACAGCTTTTGAGCAATCAGCATGGCTTTACTTTGTGTCATTGTTGACTGTTACCCAACAGAGAGGATCAGTGGTGGTTTATCCAAGGAAGGGGTCAGGATTTTGTAGACATTTTAAGAATTTTGCACAATCCACCTGCCGACACATCAGTGGTCCCTTGTCCACATTCGGACAATGGACAGCCATTCCTGACCCGGCGACAGACGTCATGGCTGCCATGAAGACATTTTGTGTTCTGTTTGTGCATTTAATTTATCATGCCGATGTGATGAAGATCCGCAGGAAGTCTGCATTGGCGGATTTATGTCTCCTGAAAAATGTGTGCTTGCTTCAAATCCCCGCACACGTTCTGGTGAGATGGTGCGTCCACACGTGTTACTTCAGAGATATGGGAACGCATGAGCGACACTCATAGGGCAGGTGGAGAGACATCTCCGCGAAGAGTTAAGGGGTATGGTGATAAAAGGTGGCAGCGCTCGCACATCCACAGATGTGGCAGATAGAGGGAGATGTCAGACGAGACATGGCAAACCGGTGGAGAAGGGTCTGCAAGACGAGAATGGTCTGGAGCGTGAAGCATGCTGCAAAGCGTCAGTGGTGTTTCTGCCAACCTGCAAGACCAGCCTGTGTCACGCTTCCCAATGTTTCACAACAAGGAAGACCACACACACTTGCACCACACAGCTGTCTACTCCCTTGTTCATCCTGTGACTGCCGGGGTCTGCTTCCATTGGACTTGTCCAAGTATACAGTAGCTGTTGGCATCATCTGTCAGGTTAAGCATGTAGATGGGGTTTCTCTGGACATGTAGTTTTTATTCTACTTCGCTTGCTGCGCCAAATCCCCGTTATTTATTAAACCTGTTGTTTTTAAAGTTCTCCCCAGAACCATGCGCAAGTGCTGAAACTGCTGCGTGGATAAATTAATTAGACTGAACCACACTGCACCGCGCACCTGTCACGTGTGCAGAACACTTCTGCTTGGCATCTTATGAGTTCATCGACGGCGGTCTTGTGTTTCGAATTGGAGGTACCGAGTCCGGTACACTATTCTGCCCCTAATTTTTCTTTATCACTATGGACATGTTGAATTTTGTGATTCTGTAGCTTTCCAACCATCAATATACGTATCTTCCATTTAAATACATCAAACCCCCTAACCCTCCCTCGCCCCCAAAACAATCTCAATGCACCTACCTCATTAATTGAGGAGCATATTACCAGACCCAGCATTCTGGCCTCATTGAAGGACGTGGCCCATTTATCAGACCAGAATGTAATCGATTCAAAATCAACAGAGTGACACATTTGCCATCTCCCTTTCAGTGGGATAGGATGGTGTACTGTACAACATAATGTGGAGTTGTTTGCAAAAAAAAAAACAAAAGACAAGTGGGTTTTCCAGACCATTGGGGATGTCGTTTATGTAGATAAGTAACAAGACTCTGCCCAAGGCACTGCCTGGGGTACTCCGGCTTCCACTACAATAGGGGAGTAGAGGAGAGGGTTCGATTGATAGCAATGCATTGGCTGCACGAGTGGAGGAAGTGAAAAATCCAGATTATGAAGGTGGCTCTGTCTGCTGCAGACAGCAAGTTTGGCAAACAAAGCAGGGTTCTCGAGTGTCAAATGCCTTGAATATGCCCAGGCAGACATCCCTTGGCCTCATGCTTCATGTTTCTTTCAAAAAAAAAAAATTTCAATTGTATGCAAAACAGTATTTGTATGAAATTTGTATAACCTGAATTTCTGCATCACGCTGACTGAATCAATTTTGAACAAAAGGTGAATTGTAGCAACTGTCCGATTTGTACCCAGGAATCGTGCACATTTTATTATCATTATTATTATTATTATTATTATTATTATTATTATTATTATTATTTTCATATTTTTTCCCATACTCCCCAAACTGTGTAGTTTGACTTGTCTCATTTATTCAATCCGTTCTTGCCTATTAGTCATATCATTTTCTTACCTCCTCCATTGAAGGTGGATGGAGGTTATGTTTTCTGTCTGTCTGTCTGTCTGTCCGTCTGTAAGCAGGATATCTCAAAAAGTTATGGAAGGATTGGGATGAAACTTGGTGGACAGTTTGGGTGTGTCACAAGGACTACTTGATTAAATTTTTGTGAAGATCCAGATCTGGATCTTATAATTTCTGGACTACTAGAATTTTATAAGTGATTCTTCACCATTTAGAGATGGGGCCAAAAATGATGTAGAGCATGATATCTCGAGCAGTTATGTCTAGATAGATTGGGATGGAACTTGGCAGACAAGTTTTGTGTGTGACAAGGATGAACTGATTCGATTTTGGTGACTATCTCGATACGAGAATTTTTTATTTTACTTTCCATGTGATTCTTCACAATTGAGAGATGGGGTCCAAAATGATATGTCGCATGATGTTTCAAAAAGTTGTGGATGGATTATGACAAAATTAGACTGTTGAGTTGTATTGGTGACAAGAACAATCCGATTAGATTTTTTTTTTCCGGTCTGGATCCAGATCATCAGGATACAAAATGTAAACTGTTCAGCGTGGTGGAGGTTTGCACTCTACCGAGTGCTGTTCTAATTACCTCTGCCATCTGTGATGGACGGAGGTTATGTTTTCACTCGTCTGTCTGATTGGTTGTTTGTGTGAAGGACATCTCAAAAAATCATGGGTGGATTCAGATGTAATTTGGTGGGCAGTTTGATTGTGTGACAAGGACAAAATGATTAGATTTTAGTGAAGATTCGGATCTGACTACTGGAATTTTAAAGTGATTCTTCACCATTAAGAGGTTGGGCCAAAAAAAAACAACAATATTTAGCATGATGTCTCAAAAAGTTATGGATGGAATTGGACGAAGCTTGGTGGACAGGTTGGTTGTGTGACAAGGACGAATTGAGTAGATTTTGGTGAAAATCCATATCTGGATCCGGATACTATAATTTTAAAAGTGATTCTTCAGTATTGAAAGATGGGCTGCAAAATGATATGTATATAGCACAATATCTCAAAAAGTTGTGGTTGAGTTGTGTATGTGACAATAACAAGCAGATTCGATTTTGTTTCAGGACCGGATCCAGATCCGGCCTATCAGTGGGATACAAAACGTATTTGGTAGAGGTGGAGGTATGGGCTCTAGCGAGTGCTGTTCTCGTTAATTCTGTGTTTGTCACTGTTGGATGCTTCACCATCCATGATGGGTAACATATTCCACCAAATATTTTGCTCGAGATCCATCCTATTTGGGCTTTGCACAAGTTATTTGACACTGGTTTGAGGGGGTGTTGAAGAAGTTGAACAAATGACATAATAGTCCATGGCATGCTGTTTTTGGTGTTAACTTCTTATCAGAAGTTGCTCTCAAAATTGTGGAAGTGAATCCATTAATCATTTGGTTAGTAAATATAATGTCTAAATACACATTATGTAACAATTAGGACCAGGAGATTGTACCCTTAAACTTTGAATTGTAATTAAAAAAAACTTTGCTCCTCGTTGCGTGCGTAATCTTAATCACACCTTGTATTGGAGAGGAGTTATGTGGCTTTAGGAGGAAAGATTAAATAAATATCCTGTATTTGGAATTCCTTGACCTTAAAAACATATATGGTCTAGTAACTTAAAATCTCACCACTGCATGTTATGATCTAATTAAACTGTTCTTTGTTTTATAAGGTAATTACCAGGCAATGATGTCGTACAATACCCTTCTGGTTATCCAGTTTTTTGGAGTATGACTTCTTAAATATCGGTAAGCCCATGTGATGCAATGGTGAAAAATGGTGCTTTTCTGGTTGGTGAGAATGAATTGAAGGCTTCCAATCCTTATATGGTTGTTGGTAAAATGAAACGTTGTGCACAGGAGATGCTCTCTTGCAATATCAGTGATCAAAAACTTGAGCCTCAAATACTTTTTAGCTCGCCTGTTCAAAGAAAAGAGAGCTATAGCGATATCCCCGGCGTGAGCATGAGCGTCAGCGTCGGCGTGAGCGTGAAAATGTTAAAGTTTTTGGCGCAAGTTATTTCCTTTCTAATGTTTTTATCTACCACACTATTTTTTACTGATTACAATATACAAATATTGCTTTAAAATTATTTGGATCAGACTTCATGGCAATGCTTTATAAAAAATATTATTAGACCAGTCTTTTAAAAACAATAAATATATAAACAGGCGAGCATTGGGTGGCTTTGACACCAACTCTGGTTGTTGAATGTGATAATATCGATAGTCTCGTTGTGTTGTTTCTTTGTGCTGCATGATGTTTTGAACATTCAGGTATATGTCCATTGCTGTTTAATCGTCATTCATCAAGATGGCAGAAAATTGAGGTAGTGTCATTGCTATTTATTTGTTTGTTTATTTATTTTATTTGTATGGACTTGCCTATGGCACTCTGCTTCCACTGGGAGAGGAGGGGAGAGTAGTAATCAAAATATAGACCAATGACTGCACTGTAGTCTCAAAGAGGAAGCCAGACAAAACATATATATATATATATATATATATATATATATATATATATATATATATATATATATATATATATATACACACAGTAGACTAGGCATAAGTCGTCACCATCGGGACCGAGAAAAAAGTGACGACTTGGAAATGTGACTACTTGCGCGTATGCGAACATTCATGATGACTGTGGGGTGAAGGATGAAGTCGCGCGTGGCCTGGACACGTATGTGCGAGAGGAAAAGGAATTTTTGTACCAAAAGGAAAACACAATCCTCGGGTCATAGGTGGGGGTTCATTGGTGAGTTGGAAAGTGATCAAGCAAAGATAGAATTCATGAATCAGTTTATCAAAAGTAAAGATAATGAACAACTGTAAGACAACTCATATACCATCGGTGATGGTATGGTGACAAATTACATGACACACAGTCATTGTGGTGATGATTACCATTCAATGCCTATGTGTAAGTGAGTGCGGTAATGTACAAAACAAGCCAAGATAAAACCATGATCGGACTTCAACACTAAGCTCGATCGATCATTTACTTCTTCGTGAAGTAATCCGTTATGTTTGACTGCCTCAAACTCTTGGGCATCTGGTGCATGAGAAAGGAATCAAACCGGTCATTGTATTCCATGATGTTGTCTGGGCAATCCTCCACCGAAAGACAGTATTGGCCGAATCGGCCGAAACCGAATATTTGGCTGAGCCGACATTTGCCGAAACCAGATGATGAGCGTGTCATCGACATCTTCAAAGGACACGCATTTCACACGTTTCACACTTACCACCGGCCTCACGATCTTCTCCACTTGTCCAAATATCTTGCCCTTATTCTTCAAGATATCGTTCAATGTCTGCCGTTTGATGTCCAACTTCTCAGCTATGGCTGTTTTCTTCATCAGTGGGTTTGCCTCGCAAAACTGGATAATGTCGGATTTTTCTTGGTAGGTTTTAGTTGTAAGCTTGCGCTTAGTCGCCATTGTACTGCCTGCAGTGCGATCAACGTGTGTACGCAGTTATAAATAGCCTATCTCTGACGGTGTAAACCAATGAACAAGCATCACGATTCCATGAAATCGGGCTTCTCACGAGGCAGCAGTTCCGTGTGACGAGTTAGGAGTGGTAATTTACTTGAGTTTCCATTATGTGGGAATGCACAACATCTGACGACTTAGACGAAGTGACGACTTTGAGATGACGACTTACAGAGGGATGACCCTTTATTCAAAGGGATTTAACATGAGATAAATTTGGGACTTTTTGACGCTGCCGACTTAGGCGAAGTGACGAGTTACACGCTGCCGACTTACGCCTAGTCTACTGTATTATGTACTGGTAAGTACTTACAAAAGGTATTTCATTTGAAGTTATAACCTTAACTTGAAAGCAATTGACCGATTTCCCAACTGCGCGGATCATCAGCTGGGCACTTTTTCATTGAGGTTTCAATCCTTTCAGCCTACAACCTCTCAAAATGGCGGATGCACAACCCTGGTCACAACTCCATATCAGTGGGTTCGTCAACATCAATGGACCCACAACCCATAGTTGTGTCCAGACAATCAGTCAACACAGCAATGCAATATCCTTATTCAAACTTATTTAATTATGAGCAAATACAACCTGTCATTTTGTTGATGGGGACAATAAAGGGGGTGGGGGAGAGAGAGGAGAGAGACAGAGGTGTGGGAGGAGAGGGCTGCATTTTATTATGAGGGGGGAGTGAGGAGGGGACAGAGTGAGAGGGGGGGGAGGAGGGGTAAGCAAAGAGAATATGTGATGCTTAATGACTGAACACACAAAAAAACAAAACAAATGAAAACTAGAGGGGGAGCACTTGGTGGAGTGCAAAACCTCCACCGCCAATACTGCTGGGTCACTTAAGTGAACTCATCCTCTTCTTCTTTCG
Organism: Eptatretus burgeri; assembly: GCF_056783735.1. NCBI lineage: Eukaryota > Metazoa > Chordata > Myxini > Myxiniformes > Myxinidae > Eptatretus > Eptatretus burgeri. The sequence continues at coordinate 32,016,390 of NC_140961.1, forward strand.
GCTGCTCCCGTTAGGGGTCGCCACAGCGGATCATCCGTATGATGCGCATAGTGATTTGGCACATGTTTTATGCCGGATGCCCTTCCTAACGCAACCCTGGTCGCCTCTTACGACACAGGGATATGGTACACCTATTTTAACCGGGGTATACACCGGCCCAGTATACTGGTACTCATTTCGCCGACCTCGGAAGGATGACAGGCTGAGTCAACCCCCTGGTGTATTAATTCAGTGGCCCACCGGGGCTTGAACTCAGGACCTTTTGGATCCCAAGCCGCTGCCCTAACCACTGCGCCAACAATAAGCTCCGGGTCACTTAAGTGAACCTGATATCCTATTCATTGTAGGTCAAAACGGATCAGACTCTACTGAACCACGATTGAATAAACAAAACTAGATTGACGTGCATGTAGAAATGCCAAAAAAAAACGAAATTAAAAAAAAAAGTTGCAAAATTTCTGTTTTTTTTTTTGTCTAACAAATTTTTTTAGGGGGGGGTTGGAAATCACTTAAAACATGTAAAAATGCAAAAAAAATTCTAATATTTTTCAAATAAAATCGAATTTTTTTGGAAAAAAGTTGCAATTTTTTTTTTTCTCTAACAATTTTTTTTTTGTTGGAAATCACTTAACATGTAGAAATGCAAAAACAAAAATTCAAAATGCCCGCCATAGCAGCCATATTGGACTTTGGACCAAGTCCAAAATCTAATGGCATGATCCTTGGACCATACCTAATCCCCCCACCAAGTTTCGTCGAAATCCGTCCAGGAGTTTTTCCGTAATACTGTTCACAAACAAACAAACAAACAAACAAACAGACAGGGGTGAAAACAGTAACCTCCGTCCATCTTCGATGGCGGAGGTTAACTAGAGGGGGAGCACTCGGGAGAGTGCAAAACCTCCACCGCCAATACTGCTGGGTCACTCAAGTGAACCTTATATCTTATTCATTAAATATGATGTCAACAATGCTGACGGAGTTATAGTTCTTTTCTCCAACATTTTTTTTTTTGGGGGGGGGGGGGGTTGGAAATCACTTAAAACATGTAGAAATGCAAAAAAAAAAATGTCTAACAATTTTTTTTGGGGGGGGGTGACAATTTTTTTGGGGGGGGGGGCTTGGAAATCACTTAAAACATGTAGAAATGCAAAAAAAAAAATCTTTTTGGGGGGGGTTGGAAATTACTTAAAACATGTTGAAATGCAAAAAAAAATTAAAACATTTTCTCTATTTTGGGGGGAGTAACAATTTTTTTTGGGGGGGGTTGGAAATCACTTAAAACATGTAGAACTGCAAAAAAAAAAATTCTATTTTTTTTTGGGGGGGGGACCAAGTCCAAAATTTAATGGCATGATCCTTGGACCATACCTAACCCCCCACCAAGTTTCGTCGAAATCCGTTGAGGAGTTTTTCCGTAATACTGTTCACAAACAAACAAACAAACAGAAAGGGGTGAAAACAGTAACCTCCATCCATCTTCGAAGATGGCGGAGGTTAATAACATGTCAGAACAGCTATACACACAATGACACAACAGAGTTTGTAAAGTAATTTGCTGGCACATCTGCAAAAACTTTAACATTCCAGTTCCAGAAAATTTGTTGGAAAATGAACCAAAAGCAATCACTGAAAACATGGAAGTACCGGTCACGTATGACCGAATGATCCCATCGAGCATGAACATTGATAACAAAGCATTGCAAGCAGATATCATACTTTGGAACAAAAAAAAGAGAGAAGGCATTGCTAATTGAGGTGTTAATACTCGTGATTTTGGACGAACGATGCAGAAATCAAGAAAATGACCAAATACCAAGACTTCAAGAATGAAGTGAAAAGATTCTGGAAGCTGAAGAATGCCAAAGTTGTACCAGTGATGATTAAAGGTCCCCTGACATGCAAAAGTACTGAAATTTCATTTATATATGTCCTTGAGGAGTTTTTCTTCATCGATTTCAGATCTGACAATGTTTTTTCACAATACTCGTTCTGTAAAATTAAAAAAACAAACCTTTTTGGGAACGCCCCTAAAAATTCTCCTGAAAGGGGCGTAACCCACATGACGTTAACTACAGGATGACAAAGGCTGCACGTTAATTACTCGGGTTGGTGGTCTACGTGATTCTATTGGCTTGCTGTGTGTTTCCACATTCAATTGGTCGATTCAATCGCTTCGTTCATTTCTGCTTGAGAAAAATCGAACATTTGGTTTTGAATAATGGATGACATTGACTTTCACTTGTCTGGTAACGACAGTGAGTGTGAGAGAAATGAAGGATTTTGGTCTGAATCACATGGAGAATTGTCGGATAACATAGTCGCGGGAGGTGAAGTTCAGGCAGCTGGAAATGAAGTACGGCCTTAGCAGTTCGAGCCCGAAGCAGGACAAGCAGAGAAAAGTGGCTGAAATTCCCGGAGTTCATGATGATCGGGAGGACATCAAAGGAAGACTCGGAAATAACAACTGGTAAGACTAAATCCTATTCGTAATTCAATAATGTAAATTCGACTTGCATACTGCTCGATATCAGAAATATTTTAGTGAGATGACGTTGCCAGCGCAGCGCACATGTTGCTCCGCGGCAAATTAATCACAAACAAGGCCGGCGCATGTCATCGACCGTGTCTCTCTGCGCATAAAACGAAGCAATCTCGCTGTCCGGATACGATGAAAACTTGTGTGCAGAACACACCTTGTGACAGAATTGTCTCGATTAGTCTGATAAATCTGATGTTCTGTTGCATTTTTATTTATTTTATTTCTACTGTCGTCATGTAGCACCAGTAGAAAACAATGAAAAAAGAGAATAATAAATAAAAGCTGCAGCACGTCAGATTTATCGGCCTAGTCGGACAGACGACGGATTTATCGGCCTCGTCGGACAGACGACGGATTTATCAGACTAGTCTAGACCAGTGTTTCTCAACCGGGGTTTCCCGGAACCCTATACTAGGGTTCCGCAAGAGGTTGCTAGGGGTCCCGCGAGAAACAGTAATAAATAGGCTAATGTATTTTTGAGTAGTTTTTGTTTGATTTAATATTTGTAATTTTACTATACACGTACGGCATATCGTTGGAAACTCCTTGGTTATTATAATAGAGGCTTCAACCTCTTGTATTATGTACAATTATAACAACCATAGGGAATGTATTTAACGATGTCTATATGGCGCCAGTGTGAAAACGCCCTCACTGGTTAGTGGACGTCCTGTACGCGGCGGATTCGTGTATCATTGAGTGACTGACTCAAGTACGGGACGCATGCACGATGTCCATCTATCTTCTCTGTGCTTCCAAGCGCGAAGTCTCTCTCTCTCAAGGTTAGTTCTTCTGTTTACCTTTATTGCTTCAGCTTTATTTGTTTAAGTTTTGTTTATCAAGTTACATGAGGTGTGTTTTTTTTTTTTTTTGATTAAAAAAATATTTTTATTGTGAATTAAAACCTCGGTGTGAGGTCTCATAAACGAGCAGTATGTTTTTTTTTTTCATTGCCAATAAATTTGACAAAAAGAGGGTCATTTTTTTCCTTAAACCAGGTATCCGAAAAAAAAAAATTATTATATTTACCATGTGAACTACGATAAAATATAAAAGAGCTAGATATTAATAATGGTATATAATAATTTTTATGCAGGGGTTCCCTGAGACATGAAAACTATTTCAAGGGTTCCACAAGGGTAAAAGTTGAGAAACGCTGGTTTAGACTCCAGAGATCTCGAATCAATCCACTCTGTGCGAGTTTCTGTATGTGACGTCACGCTGCGATTCGCTGAAGTCCATTTTTTTAAGGGGCGGGGCATAGCAAGTTGTGAAAAGCGCAATAAATGATCGAAATATTGCTCTAATTATCCCATTTTTTTAAGGGGCAGGGCATAGCAAGTTGTGAATCGCTCCAGAAATGATCGAAATATTGCTCTGATTATCCCACTTTTGATTAAAAAAACAAAAACATGGGTGATTTCTTCACGAGGAAGGTCAAGTTAATATATAAATAACAAGAAAGTTTTGCATGTCAGGGGACCTTAAAGAACCTCATGGGAATGACAAAGAAGAACCTCACAGGATAATTAAAAACCATCCCTGAGAATATCATGACGAACAAACGACAGTTGGAAGCCATCCTGGATTCAGTAAAGATCCTGAAGGGAACCCTCGGCACAAAACTTTGAAAACAGAAAACTTCACAGCTTGGTCCGTGAATCGTGACCCCCTTACCGAAATGAAGCTGGATACTTTGAGCCTACCCTGGGAGGACTCCATTCTACAATATGAAACCCACATATGAAGATATAAATCAACAACACACACACACACACACACACACACACACACACACACACACACACACACACACACACACACACACACACACACACACACACACACACACACACACACACACACACACACACACACACACACACACACACCTGTTATGGTAATACAGCTTATAAACGTACACACATAAAGCACATAAAAACGACAAACACAAAGATTTACATTTAAACAGAGTTCTGTGAAAGAGGAATTCAAGGGGGAAATTAACAAAATTCAATTGAAAAATACATCAAGGCACAGAACACAAAATGTCGATCTCTGCTCGATGCCTGTACAACCATATTATGATAAACACATGGTCGGATGGATTGTATTGTTTTTATATATGTATTGATGTCGAAGTGAGGGTTGGGATTACATTAGGAGATCACACAAAAGGTTAAAAAATAGCGATATCTTGTAAGAATAAAATTGCACATTTTCAGCGGATGAGACATCAACCGCAGGGCCCAACACAGCCCGAAAGTGGAAACGTATGTCCGTCTAATCGATGTTGCCTTGAGAGCATTGATACGTTTACCAAAACGGATGAGGCACCAACCACATGGCACCGCAAGGCCCAATACACCCGGAAAGTAGAAACGTATGTCTGTCTAATCGATGTTCCTTTGAGAGCATGGATACATTTACCAAAACGGATGAGGCACCAACCGCATGGCACCCTTGGGCCCAACACAGGTGGAAACGTACGTCTGTCTTGTCGATGTTCCCTTGATAACACGGATACTTTCATCGAAACGAACAACCAAGCAGCTTGGAGAGTGCTCGCCAAGTGGTTTAAGCACTCAAGCAAGCACTCCAACAAAATGGTTGTTAAACGGATAGTTTGGCATGGGATTAGCAACACATTAAACATACACCTCCTGGAAACGCCCGAAATCTCAAGCCACGAACGCTGACGTCTCCGGGCGTTTATAAACATTGCAATATGCTCAGTGATTCATAGCTATGATGAACAGGCATTCGATAATATGAATGAGGAAAGTGAAAACAACTTTATTATCGTTAAGAAATCACTGCAGCCTGTTCAAAGTCAAGACATGGTTGAGCAGGCCAGAAAACATGGCGGCTTCAGATCCCAACGAGGTTACCCAAGAAACACCTTGAGACCCAGAGAGCGAGGTGGCCGAGGATCGCCTGATGAAGTAATTAAATAACGCCATTAATTATCTTCAAAAGGGGTGTTTTAATTAACCAAACACCCAATTTTCACTCTTGCACTACCTTGGAGTTTTCTTGGTGTGCACGCAAAGTTTCAAGCTGCGAGGTTTTATAGTTTTGGAGTTATGGAGGAGACACACTCACACCTCACTCACACTCGCACACATTGCCTTTTATTGGTATAGATTGGTTTTATTTAAAGTGTTACTACATATTACTAACTGTAATTATACACCACTTTATATGACAATATATTAAGCGGTAAACACTTTACATTGTGGACATGTCCATTAAACAGCACCTCCATCTAACCATACACTCAAACTGTCATTAACAACCGATTTTAACATGCTGCACTGTGCATCCCAGCAACCACCAACAAATTATTTTAATGCTTATTTATAATGTATTTCATAAACGATATTTATTTAATTTAAATTTTATTTAATTATTTTTCTTCCAAAGACCTTTATTTAATATATATATATATATATATATATATATATATATATATATATATATATATATATATATATATATATATTAAACCAATAATAATAATTAGAGAATTTACCTCGCTAAAATAATTAATTAATTATTATATTGAATGCAATAGGAACTTGTTTGCACGAAAACCAACCAAACTTAAATAAAAGGTGACTATGGCGTCTAAAGACATTCTCACAAGACCTGATCAAACAATCAGCAAAATATCCTCTGTTTAACATGACGGAAAAAACCTCAGCACGTTCCACAAAATCATCCTTTCCTGAGCAAATTCTTGCAAATCAAAGTAGCTGAGATGAAAAGTGATGCGATGTTTTGAAGGATGTATCATTTTACTGTGTTTAGTAATTTACGATCTATGTTGTTAAACAGCTCATTTGTTTTCTGGCTACTCTGTGTGAGCCTCAGAAGTAAACGTGGCTCTCCCAGGTCCCATGGTTGCATCAAGTTGAGTGCACCTTCAGTGTTGATGACAAAGATCAGTATGTTATTCAAGCTTTGGTTTGAATATGATCCTGATCTTTGTTCAGTGGAACCTGAACTTTGGATCCCTCCTTTATAAGAAGTTGTATTTTATAGTGCAGGTCCACTTACTTTTCAGGGGCTCTTTTGTGTACCGAACAAGGGTTCATTCAGGAAATGTTCACACTCACTAACTTAACTTTTTTTTGGGGGGGGGGAGGAGGAGGGAATTTCGAGGGTCGGGGGAGAGTGGAGCAGGATGCGCTGTAATCGGATACATTGTTGGTAGTTCTTTTGTGTGAATGTACTATCTGCGACGGTTTGGAGTGCTGTGCTGTAGGTGTGGAGCAGGTCTGGTGGGTTTGTTGGCTGCCTCCTGTGTGATTTCTTTTGCTGGCAAAGAACCTGCCCTTTACTGATGTGTCAATTCTCCAACTTCTGTGGTTATGACTCGTAATACCAACAAGGTGACGCTCTCACCAGGCGGTGCTTTACGATATACATTTGCATAGACAGAATTTGCATCCACACCCTACACCCTCTCCCACATCACCGCCAACATACCCCTGGGCTATGAGGTGTTTCTTTGTTTTTTTTCCACTTCAGGGCTTTCCGGTCACACCTCAAGTACAACCACCAGTTTTCAACTCATTCCTTATGCTAATTCAGGAATGCATAGAAGCCAAACACATGCATACCTATCAGATGAGTAAAGCATGAAAAATCTCCAACAATGTCATCGTACTTGCACCTGCCGCCTTTTGCACCGCAATACGATGCTAGATATCTATCAGAGCTGAGCCGGAGGCCCCGATGCTGTCGTACTTTGCACGTCACGTCAACAAACTTTTCGAAATCCCCGTAGAAGTTGGTGTGTGTGTGAGCTTGTTTCCAAGCGACACAATAAATGATTTGATTGCACGAACAAATGAAACCAAGTTTTGTGACCGTTGCCGATTTTGATTTTATTTTATGATTATTTTTACTGTCCTTTGTCCTTTTTGTTTCCTTTTAGAACTGTTGTCCATTATGCCGAATGATTTTCAGGACGAGCATACTAAGCAGGTGAGAATCTTGCCAGTTTGTTGTCCTGCTGCTTCTACTCATGATGGTGAAGGTTGCTTCTTGTCCGGGATTGAGGGTCTACACTGATCATCCGGTTGCTTTTCCTTGCATGCGACATCTTTGTTTGAATTCACCTTTGTTTCTCTTTTGTTCTTCTGAGCAGCCTTTGTCTAAGCAATCTGCTTTTGCTCTGTCGCTCTTTGAAAACCCAATGGTCGTGTTGTGGATTATAAAGGTAACGTTTTGCTTCATTTTGTGTCGTTTTACAAAAGCACACCACCACGGCGGTTAAATGATTTGTTGTACTGACTTGTAATTTCTGCCTTGCTGCCAAAGCAACATCTGCAGCATGCAATTACACAGGCTATCGGTTTGTATTCTAGTGGATATGCAGTATAATGATGCTTTATATTTTTAAAATCTATTTATTATAAAGCCAGGCTGGCAGGATGGCCGAGAGGTATGCACACTCGTCTCTAAGCTGTCTAGCCTGGGTTTGAAGCCCGACTTTGCTATAAACAGTCATCTCTGTGTTTCAGAGGCAGGCTGATTCATCAATGTGTGTGCCGTCCTGTGGATGGGCATTTAACTGGGTATTCCCTCTGCCGGCATTGGTTGGTGGACGAGGAAGGTCCTGTGGGGTCCTTCACGAAGAGTGGGCGAGTTATCGCTGACACCATGAACGAATCCCAATTTTTGCCCTAACTACTGCTGTGAAGGCAATGGCAAACCACCCAGTATGACCCTTGCCAAGAAACGGATTCTGCAGCACCGATGCTGAGTAACAGAGTATGGCACATCACAACCAGAATTGTAAAGCCTTGAAACCTAAAAGGATGTGCAAATTTTTTTTCTTTATCATTGAATTGATCACGATCTCATCAGCCTGCTGCTGGTTCAGGGGTTTCAGGTATTGGGGAATAAGGTGGGGGGGGGGTCAATTGTGGATGCTGCTTTCTTATTTGGGTGATGGTGATGGGCTTGTTTTTTTAACTGCCTTTCCTGCTCGCATTTTCTTCTTCCTTTGTTCTCCCATCCATTGTCTTTTAACTCGTGAGTTATTTCGCATTCGCTTTTTTAATTTTTATCTTTATTTTCCTTGTGTGTTGTTTGATTTGTTACAAGTTCGGTGAAACCCTCCCTCCCCTCACACCATTCTCGCCAAAAACAGTAAAAATCAAATAGGACAAGAAAGCTCTGTAGGATGGCACAGAGTTGGCACACTCATCTTTAAGCTGTTTAGTTCTGTTTTTGATTTTTGGCCCAGCTATAAAAACTGCCAAATAGGTGTTTCACAGGTGGGGTGTTGCATTTAAAGTGCACCATCTTTCAGAAGGGACATATTAAGCTGGGGTTAGTGGGTGGGTGGTGGAAAAGGGTGACGTTGGTATCTAAAATGTCTCGATGTGCATTGGTATCTGAGCCAAATTAGAAGTTCCTGCCATAACCAGCCACTCTCAGTGCATCAAAGGACCAGCAACCTCCTGGTATAAGGTATTGTACCTTGTATATTGTCTTCCGATTGACTTGGCCAGTCCAACTGGCCTGCAATGGCACAAGCACACAGCCCCATCACTCAGGACATAGCAATATACTGGATAAGATTTTACAAATAGCTTTCACCAACAGGGGAAAAGTTGTATTCCATATCACTGCAAACATAATGCTAAAGAGAACGGATAGGTTCACTTTAATCCTCCCAGGAAAACGAGTGATTTATTTGTTAACATTTTTACAAATCACATATGATGGTTGTGCTTCAGCTACACGGTTAAAAATACAAATGTATCTGACACTTGTATCATGGGTAAATATATTTTATTTGATTAAATTTGACATTTTCATTGCTCTACACAAATTACAGTGGCCTGCAAAAGTATTAACCCCTACCCATAATGCTACACCACCCAGCATGTCCAACACCAAGCTGGGTGGTGTCCAATTTTTCCAAATGAACTTTTTTATTCATAACTGAGGAGGTCAAATTAAACACTTATAGTTGAAGGAGGTTACATGTCAGGAATACCTGCAAAAAACATGTACAAATCAAACTTCACTGGTTGTAAAAGTATTCAGCTCCTTTGGTCAGTACTCGGTGGAACCACCTTTTGCAGCAATGACTGCTTCGAGTCTTTTTGGGGAAGATCTCTACCAGCTTTGGACAGTGAGATGGTGAAATCTTTGCCCATTCTTCACATGAAAATTGCTCTCGTTCTGCCAAGTTTGATGGGGATCATCAATGGACTGCAATCTTCAAGTCTCACCAAAAATGTTCAATTGGGTTGAAGTCAGGACGTTTTCTGGGCCACTCAAGAATATTTATTTTCTTCTTATTCAGCCATTCCAGTGTGGCTTTAGCTTTGTGCTTCGGATCATTGTCCGACTGAAATGTGAATCTCCTTCCCAGTTTAAGATTCATGGATGACTCGAGCAGGTTTTCATCAAGGATTCTCCTGTACTTTACACCGTCCATTGTCCCTTCTATCCTGACAAGCCTACCAGTCCCTGCTGATGAAAAACAGCTCCATAACATGATGCTGCCATCACCATGTTTGACAGTAGGGATGGTGTTGACTGGGTGATTCGCAGTATTTGGCTTGTACCAGACTAGTGTACCATATCCCTGTGTCATAAGAGGTGACCAGGGTTGCATCAGGAAGGGCATCCGGCGTAAAACATGTGCCAAATCACGATGCAGATCATACGAATGATCCGCTGTGGCGACTCCTAACGGGAGCAGCCGAAAGAAGAAGAAGAAGAGGCTTGTACCAGACTTAACACTTTGAATTTAGACAAAAAGTTCAATTTTTGTCTCGTCTGACCACAAAACCTTTCTCCACATCCTTGCAGTATCATTAAGATGCTTATCACAAACTCCATACAAGCTTTTAGATGCGTCCTTTTCAGTAATGGCTTCTTTCTTGCCACCTGTTCATGGCGGCCAGCTTTGTGAAGGGAACGGGATATTGTTGATTGAACACTGACTCCATCTTGAACATAGAGCCTTGCAGATCTTTCAAGGTCATTGTTGGATTTAGTGACATCCCAAACCAGTTTCCTGCTTGCTTGGCTGATGAGTTTGGATGGGTGACCTGATCTGAGTAGAGTCTGGATAGTATGATACATCTTCCACTTCTTAATGATGGATTTCACTGTACTCAAAGGGATAATGAATGACTGAAATCTTCTTTTAACCCTCTCCTTTATGGTGCTTCTCCACCACTTTATGGATGACTTCTTTGGAAAACTCCTTGGTCTTCATGTTTACGTTGTTGGTTGACCAATTGAGTTTCACCTTAAAACTCAGATAAGTGGAGAAGTTTAATTTTAATGTTAAACCACTGATTACATACAGGTGAAACCTATTACACTTATTTTTTTAACCTTTCAAACAAATAATTTCCTCCTGAAGTGATTTTGGGTTAATTTAGGCAAAGGGTTTGAATACTTATGCAGCTGAGAATCTGATTTTTCTCTCTTAATCGAACTTATTAATATTGTATCTGCATATTTTTTTTGAGCTTTATCACTTTGGAATGGATTGTGAAGACTGTAGATAGTTTGATTTGAAAGCATTATGAAATAAGCTCAGGTGGAATCAAAATTGGAAAACTTTGGATGGGGGTGAATACTTTTGCAGGCCACTGTACATGGTCAAGACCTAGAGGTACACACACACACACACACACACACACACACACACACACACACACACACACACACACACACACACACACACACACACACACACACACACACACACACACACACCGCTAAGCTGTCTAGCCTGGGTTTGAATCTCGACTTGGCTATAAACTGTCATCCCGGTGTTTCACAGGCAGGGTGATTCAAACCCCACAAGACCGTGAGAATAATTGTGGCTGTTAGCGAAGGAAGAAGTGTAAAAAGATTGCTATACACAGAAAAAAAATGAATAAAACAAAATGCAAGTTTTATTTTGGGGGAAATGCTTTTAATTTGTTTCTATATAAATACAAATATACATACAGTTTATTTTATTGCAAACAGCAGTAACACAACATTTAACTCTCATGCTCTCTTCTGGTCCAAAGTTTAATCCAGAGATCTCTGATTGTGAGAGCAATGTCTAGTCTATCCAAACTGCATTTTTCTTTTCCATTCTTCAAGGGCTCAGCTCTTCTCTCCCACCCACAACTCGAGCCTCATGATCCTCGTCGAAGAGCCAGGAATTAAAAGCATGATTTCTAACGGTGAAAGTGTAACAGATCTCATTCCCACAATGTGACTTGGTGCCAATCGTCTATTTCTTAACACGTTTGTAAACTTTTGTTCTTCAATGTAATCTATATCCTTTTGATCTTGCAGTCTTGTTAAAAGGTGGAGAGATATGAGAGTAAAAAGGGTGGAGAAACGGCTCGTCTTCCATTTTCCTTTGCATGCTGGGCATGTATGAGTCAAAGGACGAGAGGAGGGCACCAGTTGTAGAAAAGATAGAAATCCCATTTATTCTTTTAAACTGCATTTGTATCTTGTACCATAAAATGTTCACGCACAAAAAATTAAGTCTGGATTCCAAGGCAAGTCGGGAATACATATATTGTATAGCAAAGGGGTATTAAAATTCTGATATAACAAAAACCTGGGTGATGAGCCGTATTCACATGCTTCGAACTGGGGACCAGAAGAATCGTTCCGATGTCTGTTCCACCCCCCCCCCCCCCCCCATCGCTCCACCGAAGCCCAATTCATATGCCTTGGAGTCTGGATTTGAACAAATAGTTCACAATTTGTTTGTTTGTTCACAAATTAGATTTCAATCACGAGGGTTTAAATGAGGAAAGGAAAGACAGACAGACAGATAAAGCCATTTTATTTAAACATGGAACAGCACAGCAAGATTACCGTCATGTAAATAGAATATCAAATTACATCTGGGAAACATAGTGTACACACACACACACACACACACACACACACACACACACACACACACACACACACACACACACACACACACACACACACACACACACACACACACACACACACACACACACACACACACACACACACACACTAATGCTGCACTCCTCAGCTCAAAGCATTCCATTTCCTAAGCCCAGAACAATCCACCATTTGATACATAACAAAGTCCCTTTTGATTCAACCAACGCTAGACAGAAAATGTAGTTTAACAAATGTCAGGGGTGAATATGTATATGGTTGATGGCAAGCGATTAAACCATTGTGGCTGAATTTAACCTTAACAGTGACAAGCTTGTTTGTTCAATTGTAAGAAGTAAGAATGTGCTGAACACTAATTATCGAATTCTTATTGAACAAATATTGACGTATTATTGTCAAACAAATGCTGCAGATAGGTCAAACAGACAAACCTTTGTGCCGGCGATTGAATCTCATGGTAAAAGGACCGGCGTTGACATTGAATGGTGCAATAGTTTTACACTGTTGTGATTTCCGTGCATTACCTTGCGTGTCTTTCCTTCAGATTTTGGAGTACGAAGTCGGCTTCCTGATATGTGCAATCATCGGCTTGCTGTTCATGGTGATCATGCCTCTCGTGGGATTCTGCTTCTGCCTGTGCCGTTGCTGTAATAACTGCGGTGGAAAAATGCGGCAGAAAGCCGATTCCAATACACCATACCGCCGGTGTACTTTCTTGAGCCTGCTACTCTTCTTCACCATACTTGTGGTGTAAGTACTGATCTGCTGGCTGTGCAGAGCACCTGTGAAGGATGTGTGTGTGTCAGTAGACAGGCCATGAGAGATGACATTTGGAGGCTGCCACCATAACTGCCTCTGCCATTGTTTGCTCCAGTAATCTCCAGTCCCCACATCCTCCCTCAACCCTTCCCTTTAGGTTTTATAACTTTTAAGCAGTTTTATCGGGTTCTTAGAGGCGGTTCTACATGCATCACTCGTAGAACAAGGAACAATATGAGGCATCGAGGCACTTTAATGTGATTTATATAGTGGCTGTAGGAAATTGATAAATGGACGTTGTAATGTGATTTTAAAATTGGGTTTACAGCAATATGAACTCTGTGTTAAGGAGGCAACAACAAACAGGTCGATTTAATCCCTGTATTTTGAATATTATTGTTCCAGTTTTATTCTCCCATTTGGTTCTCTTTGTGTTTGCCTACGCCTTGTGGAATAACGTGTTTTGCCGGTCCAACAGCACTGGTGCCTTTTTCTCCATCGTGGCTAATGAGAGACTTCATCGCTCTTTCGAAGAGAGTAAAGACTTTGGCATGAACGCTATCAAGGATATAAAAACGTATATGACCAGCATTCCAAAGGTAACGGCTCCAATCAATTGCAAAGCACCGACGACTCAACAAATAGATTTATGAGTATTTTACTTGAACCACTGACTTTGTCACATCTTCATTTCCAATGTTTTGTGTTCTCACACCTGTTGCAGTTGTTCATTTCTGGTTTTGCATAACCTGACTTTCTGAAGCTGTGCCATCGGGCCTCCAGGATGGTTTAACAAAATATTTTAGGTAAAGGTGTCAAAATTAAAAATTGAAAAGGTGTGTGCTGTCATAATGGGTGTACAATGAAAATGTGCCAAGTTTTGATCGATCACCAGTTCTATTTCTACCAGTGGAAGTTTGTAAGCATCTTTTTCTTCTATGGCCACAATTATTCCCATGTGGGGTTGGCCGGGGGACATTTTTGACACATGTCTTTCACAAACTGGCTGGCCAGTCCTGACGCTCCACAAACTAGTTAGGGTAGGAACTTCTAATTTGGCCATGGTACCAGCGATAGCTCACCTACTCTTCACGAAGGACACTGGGATCTTTTTCGTCCACCAACTCATGCCAGCAGATGGAATGTCCAGTTTAACGTCGCTCAGAGGAATGGCACCACACATTGGTGAAACACTGGGATGGATGATAGTTTTTAGCTGATTCGAGATTCAAACCCAGACTAGACAGCTTTGAGGTGAGTGTGTACCTCGAGGCCATCCAAATTTGTGAGAAGCATATAAAGGTTTATTTTCTTGCAATGAATGTTCAAATTGTTGCTCACTTTGTTCACATACACCTGACCAGTTTCCCTTGAAATGATTTGCATCGCTCTCACGGAAGATGTTTTCTTCAACGTAGCCTCAAATAATATAATTGAGGGGGTGAAAGATCAAGTTACCTGGCAGGCCAAAGAAATAAAGATTGGGGAAAAGTGATCATGCAATCTGCATGGAAGCCAGAGCCGTGGCACCATTTTGTTGGAACCAATTTAGCTCTGCACACATTTCATACACTGCATCATAAGAATGAGTTTAGCATATGCACTTATCTATGGCTTCTATCTAAGTTGCTGAAATGGCTTCCTCCAGGAGGAAGCCAAGAGCCAAAAAAAACAACAACCTATAGGCCCTAAATGTGATTTAGCCTGGAGGCCACACCACACTTATTTTTGGAGAGTGTAAAAGCGATTGGACAAAATCCAATGGGTTTTCCATGTTCCCCCAAATGGTACTTTTGTTTGACCATTCCCTGGAGATGTACATGGCACTCGTCACTGAAAATCGTCATCGAAGTTTATCTCGCCCGCCCATCTTGGTCACTCGTCAGATTTGTGTGACGGTGCCGGTGCGTTATCCCTCAAAATGCTGCAGTGTTTGAATTTTGTAAACAAATGCCTTTATCTCAGGAGAAAAATGTAATTCTTGTGAAAGCTACAAAAAGGAAAAGTTACTTTTTATGAAGAAAAACAAAAACTGTACGCATCTATGATGCTTTCTCTGAATGAAATGCCCATGCAAGAGATTTGAGAAAATGGGAATAAAAAAAGAGCAGAAGAAACTATTCAGTTGATCTATGCTAATGCAGAGGCCTGCTGTAGATCAGGCCCCACAAACAGAGATTAGCTAAAAGGAGATGCCAAACACTTAGACTTGTACCATGTCTGACAGATTGGTTTGTTTTCCTGATATCCATTTTGAAATTTTCATGTGGGGTTAAAGGGATGATGAGCCCTATGCATTCTATGATATCAAAGAAGGTGTATGTATGCATGTATGTATGTATGTATATATTTTGAAATTGAAGGAAAAAAAACATAGCTGGGTCGATCTCCACCAAATTTGCATACATGTTGGTAGTACCCAGAGTCAGGTCATTGGCGCAAACCTCCCCCCCCCACCCGCCTGTATGGTGTTGGTGGGGGGGGGGTGGGTGGGTGAACACATGCCTTACCACTGCTTCCAAATGGAGCGGTGTTTCTAGTAGTTGTTGCATATGCAGCCTGGCTGCTGGTTGCATCATTTCCGGAAGCACGGCTGTGCCACTGATGCAGTGCCTCTGTTACCAGTAAGTCGGTACTCATTTTGCCGACATCCAAAGGATGGCAGATTGAGTCAACCCACCTGTTGTTATTTCAATGGAATGACTGGCTCAAACTCAAGACCCTAAGATCTCAAGCTAGCCACCTTAACCGTGAAGCCAACACCAGGCTTGGTGTTTCTAGTGAGCAAAATGCACTTCAACACTCTCATATTTTTCCAGTTCCCCTGATTTCCCATGCTTTTCAGCAAAATCTACCGGTATCATAAAAAAAATTCCAACTTACAAGAATCCCAATTGTTGACCATTTTGGTATGCACACTTCTTTTTCACTCTGTCATGTATACGTCTTGCTGTTGATGCGATGCTTTGGTTGATATGCCATTGTTAATTTGGCCTTATCGGATAGGTCGGTCTGTCTTTACTGTTAAAGATGTTATTGTATTCTACACATGCACATGCGTAAATGTGAAAGACCAGCAGTGAAGGTATTTTCTTCACGCAAAAAAACAGCAAAGAAAGCAAGAACAAAAATTCCAAAGATCCTATGCATCAACCAAATATGCTTGTACAAGTTATGGGAAAGAATTAACTCGAGCCAGGGAAGATGGGAGGAAAGAAAAATAAACCAAAAAAAAAAAAACCCACCAGCATGCAGTCTTTATCCTTTTATTGACTTTCAGTAGCATGTTACATATTTTGACTGTTTGAATTAAGTGAGAGCTCCATTTAACTGAACATTATGGGTTGTTCTGTAAAAAGTGTGCATGCATGCTGTAAAACGTTTTGGATTTCGTTCATAATTTATAAGACATCTTTGTTGTTTTTTTGTTGTTGTTTTTTATTGTCAATATAATGGCACAGTAGGAATGAGTCGGATGAAAGACTGGTGGAAAGGCTATAAAGCAAATGAAGCTCCAATAAATGGATTGTTGCAAGAACAAGACTCAAGACGATTTTGGAATAGAGTTTTTGGAGTGGGGCTGCCCACACTTTCATGTAATGACAGCAACAGAAGCCCCGATTTGTCAACTTCATTGAAATGCCTACTATTTGTATGCAGATTGGTGGTTAAGGAACCACACTCCGTTCCAAATCTGCCCTCCTGAATTTGGCCGAGCAATGCCGAAGGGTGGTTTGGTTTTACTAAGAGCACCTTCTCGTGCCGATTCCCAAATGTTCTTGCGTACAGGTTTCATTGCCTAATTAACCAATGTGCTTAGAGTTCCGCATCTCCCCAATGGCCACAAAAGCAGTTCTCATTAATGTGGGGATTATTAACAAACGAATGGTGTGGGGGAGAATGGAAGAGAACATGACCTCACACGTGAATCAAATGGGACAAAATAATGTTAAAACTAGAAGGGCACTCAGTGGAGTGCATAGCACCGGCGCACAATGCCTTATCAAAAACATATTGGGCCCAATATGCTTTTGAAATATGCTATATATCGTTTTTAGCTCGCCTGTTCGAAGAACAGAGAGCTATAGCGATACCCCCGGCGTGAGCGTGAGCGTAAAAATGTTAAATTTTTTGTATTACGGAAAAACTCCTCGACGGATTTCGACGAAACTTGGTGGGGGGGGATTAGGTATGGTCCAAGGATCGTGCCATTAGATTTTGGACTTGGTCCCCCCCCCAAAAAAAAAATTTATTCGAGAATATTTTTTTTGCATTTCTACATGTTTTAAGTGATTTCCAACCCCCACCCCCCAAAATAATTTGGAGAAAAAAATGTTTTGCAACTTTTCTTTCAACAAAATTTCGATGGTTTTTTTTTTTTGCATTTCTACATGTTTTAAGTGATTTCCAACCCCCCCCCCAAAAAAAAATTGTTAGAGAAAAATTTTTTTTTGCATTTCTACATGTTTTCAGTGATTTCTAACCCCCACCTCCCCAAAAAAAATTGTTACTTCCCCAAAAAAAATTAAGACAGAAATTAGTTTTTTTTGCATTTCTACATATTTTAAGTGATTTCCAACCTCCACCCCCCAAAAAAAATTGTTAGAGAAAAAAACTTTTTTTTTTGCATTTCTACGTTTTAAGTGATTTCCAACCCCCACCCCCCAAAAAAATTTCGAGAAATTTTTTTTTTGCATTTCTACGTTTTGTGATTTCCAACCCCCACCCCCAAAAAATTGTTAGAGAAAAAAAAAATTTTTTGCAACTTTTATTTCAACAAAATTTCGATTTGTTTTTTTTGCATTTCTACATGTTTTAAGTGATTTCCAACCCCCCCCCCAAAAAAAATTTAGAATTTTTTTTTTTTGCATTTCTGCATGTTTTCAGTGATTTATAATCCCCACCCTCCCACCCCCCCAAAAAAAAAACTTTGAGAAAATATTTTTTTTTGCATTTCTACATGTTTTAAGTGATTTCCAACCCCCGCAAAAAAAATTGTTGGAGAAAAAAACATTTTTTTTTTTTGCATTTTTACATGTTTTGTGATTTCCAACCCCCACCCCCAAAAAAATTTAGAGAAAAAACATTTTTTTTTGCATTTCTATGTTATAAGTGATTTCCAACCCCCACCCCCCCAAAAAAAATTTAGAGAAAAAAAAAATTTTGCAACTTTTTTTTCAACAAAATTTCGATTTTTTTTTTTTTTTTTTTTTTTTAGCATTTCTACATGTTTTAAGTGATTTCCAACCCCCCCAAAAATTGTTGGAGAAAAAAACATTTTTTTTTGCATTTCTACATGTTTTAAGTGATTTCCAACCCCCCCCCCCCCCAAAAAAAATGGAGAAAAGAACTATAACTGTCAGCACTGTTGACATATTTAATGAATATGATATAAGGTTCACTTGAGTGATCCAGCAGTATTGGCGGTGGAGGTTTTGCACTCTCCCTCGTGCTCCCCCTCTAGTTTCCTTTCTAATGTTTTTATATAGCACACTTTTTTATACGCCCGAGATATATATATATATATATATATATATATATATATATATATATATATATATATATATATATATATATATATATATATATATATATATATATATATATATATATATATATATATATATATATATATATATATATATATATATATATATATATCGTGGCGTGTTATGTGATACTGGTTTTCCGTCCGTCTGTCTGTCCGTCCGTTCCTGTCCGCACTCTAACTCCCAAAGTTTTCAACTTTCACGTTTCATATTTGGTACATAGGTACAGACTGTGGAGACGGTGTGTCGCAACATACGTTCGTCATCTAAAGTGGTTGCCAGGGCAACCAGGATGCTGTTTTCCATCCGTTCCTGTCCGCACTCTAACTCCCAACACTACATATTACTTTTTCTTTTAGATGCATTTCTCATGGCAAGGCAAGTAGCACACATGGCACACAGCTTGGCACCAAAGACCTCACGAGGTCTAACTTGAATGCCAACACTAACAACTTGAACGAGATATTCATAGAATACTTAGTCCGCGCAGTCTTGAGAAGGACTTGGTGTGAGACATCTCTTCTGGTGGCAAATTTGTAATTGCATCTGTGTGCACTTCTAAAGCAAATGTGGACAAATTATACTTTGAAAAGTCTCCTATAGAGTACATTCATATGCCTTTACAAAGTAGCTTCTATTCTCGTTCTCGAGTGTTTTCATAACTACCAAGGCTGATAAAGACGCCACAATAAATCGCGAAAGGATAAATCGGGATATCGTTAAAATGCCAAATTGTACTTCTTTTTCTCTGCTGTTTTTTCACCAGCCGAGCACACTAATGGCTGAAGTGATTCCAATGATTCCAATTTCTAATGCGAGGAAGTTACATTGTCTCTGGGCATTTGGTTTTGTTTAATTCACCATGCGAGTTCTGAGGGGACGTGCGTCATCCAAGTAATATGCGCTATATCAAATGGTCAGGTAACATGTGGTAAAGTTTCAATTTCCTCCGTTGAACGGTTTTCGATGTACGCCATTAGCACGAGAACTGCGACTTTATAACTGTTGGCAGTGATGATCGAGTACCAAGATGTCCCGCTTTGATTGAACACCTGAACCATTACATCCTCTTCATTCAACTGAATTAAAAATGGTAAAAAAAAAAATTAAATTCAAATCAAATGGAAGACCAAATAAAGTAAGGACTGCATTAGAGTCGTCAGAAAGAACCCGACCAAGCAAAAAGCAAAGATGAAGTCACCAGGAGACTCGAGTTTCAACTGCTGCTCCTCTACCCTCAATCTCATCCAGGCACAGCCAACTGAGTCTTATTCAAAAATAAATAAATAAAGAAACCCCCAGATTCCAAAAAATTAAATAATCCTGGTAGCCAGACCATGCGTCCCATCAGGTTGAAATTGAAAACATTTATTCCCCATCAATTACAGATCATCATTTTGAAGTTTCACATTGATTGATGCAGCGGTTCAAGAGACAGAATTAAAAAAAAATTTCCCCCTTTAATCCAGTATGGCTGCCAAACCAGGTGACCTATCAATTATTCGTGAACACCCCGGTATCCCCAAGGCTTGGAGAACGTGTGTGAAGTTTCCTCTTGCTTGATCCGTTTAGCTGTTTTGAATGAGATTTTTAAAAAGGTTTTAGGGTAGATCCAGTATGGCTGCCAAACCATTTAACCTATTACGTCACAGGTGGGGAACTTTTTGTTCCTCATTTATGGGCGGTCATACCTATAAAGTTTCGCCTCGATCTGTTCAGCCATTTCAGAGAAGCTTTCAAAGGTTTTTTTTTTAATTTTTATTATCATTATTTTTTTTTAATGGCAGTCGAACCACATGACTGACGTCATCAATTTTTTTTTTTTTCTTATTTACCAATTTATCCCAAGATGACCCTCAAAAGTTTTCATACTGAACAGATGAAGCATTCTACGTATGCAATTATGACATAACGAAAGCACTGATGACATCATAAAAAATCACTTATTACCCATGGGACAGGATCCACATTTGAATCAATTGTTAAAAAAATTTTCACCATACCTCAGTCAATGTTCTGTTGATTTCATCCACCCCAAGATAACTGACGGACGGCTTAATTCCCCATAATTGTGGTATTTGAGTCCGACTTGCAGTGGAGCAGCACTGCCATGCACATTTACATCGAGAATTGGGGTCTTTCCCTCAACCCCCCGAATCCTCGATAATTAGTTTTTTTTTACTTCTTCTTTTCCACCAGCTTTCCAACTTATTCCGTCCAGTTCCTTGGAGTGCATAGAAATCAAACCCGCAAACAGACATCTCGACTTGTCTTGTAATTATGTGTGAATTAGTTTTTGTTTGGGGAGGAATTTGTGCCTGGGATACTTTGTCCCTATGGATGATGCAACATTAGCATACGGCAACATATAGTTGAAAATGACCATGACTAATGGTACCTGATCGATGCATCTGATTGAGGATAACCCTTGCCGTGTGTTCTGCAGATTTGTGATGTTGTCTTGTGATGTCACTTATCATCATGTATATTTATATTTGATAATCACATTGCAATTGTGCTGCTTTTTCTGCTTTCAGGAATTGGACTTCATTGCCTCACAATTTACACCTGTTTATAACCGCACAAAAGAAAGCATAAATTGTAAGTATGACTTGAGTAAATCCTTGCTCCAAGAATGTTCCATTGCCACAACTTCAAAATGATAATTTTTGTATTTATTTATTTATATTGTATTTATTTATGTATCTACATTCCAACATCTCTGGTTATTACTCCCGCCACATACTACCGAAGGTGGCCGGAGGTTATGCCTTCACCCCTGTTTGTCTGTCTGTGAGTAGGATATCTCAAAACGTTACAGACAGATCCGGGAGAAATTTAGTGGAAAGGTTGGGTGTTTGACAAGGACTAATTGACTCAATTTTGGTGAAGATCCAATTGCGATAGTTTTTAAAAAGCGATTCTTCACCATTGAGAAATAGGCCAGAAACAAATAATATCATGATATTTCAAAAAGTTGTAATTGGATTTGGACAAAACTTGGTGGATGAGTTGGCTTGGTGACGAGAACAAGCCGATGAAATTTTAGTTCAGGTCTGGATCCAGATCCGGCCTAACAACGGGATACAAAACATAAACTGTTCAGTCTGGCGGAGGCATGCACTCTTCCGAGTGCCATTCTAATTTCCTGTTTTATTGCTTTGGAGAATTGGTTAGATTGCTTTAATATGGCATAAAATTGGTTCAAATTGTTTTGTTACTTTCTCTAAAACCTATTAAAAAAGTCTTCTCCAGAATGGCTGGATAGATCGAGGGGAAACTTCACACAAATGTTCCTCAAGCCTTGACATAAAACTTCACATGGTTTGGCAGCCACATTGGGTTGAAGAAAAATATTAAATAATGTTTTCTCTAGAACCGCTTAATGAATCGACATAAAACTTTGCGATTATGATCAAGTGGTGATGGGGAATATATGTTTTAAATTTCAACTTGGTCCAACACATGGTCTGGCAGCCAGAATTATTTGATTTTTTTTTTTTTGATCTGGGTTATTTTTATTTCTTTATTTATTTTGGAATAAGGCTCACTTGGCTATACCCGGATGGGTTTGAGGGTAGAAGAGTAGCAGCTGAAATGTGAATCCTATCCAGGTTCCTCCTGATATCTTTGCTTTTTGCTTGTTCTGGTTCCTTCTGATTACTCTCATGCAGGACTATACCTTTTTGGTCTTCATTTGATTTGAATTGAATTTATTTTAATTCCATTCTAAATTCAATTGAATAATAATGAAAAACGTCATTGGTCAGGGTCAGGTGTCCAATCAAAGTGGGGTTGCATCAAAGTGGGACGTCTTGGTACCCAGTTATAAAGTGGCAGTTCTAATTATGACTCCTTATAATTACGTAACATGCCACACAAAATACAGCACACAAAATTACACAAAACAAGTTCTGGCGAGGGTCTGCAATATCTGATTGCTCTTTCTAGTTACATCTTGTTTCCTGTGTTCAGTCGAAATAGGATGTTTTTCTAGCTTTCTAGTTCCGTCAAGTCGTGGCTGACTTCTGGTGACATCCATGATCAGATTTCTCCAAAGGATGTTAACGATCCTGATAATTCGGTTGAGATTGTAATTTTTCACGTTCAAGGTTCAGAATAATTAATTGAGGGATACTGTGTGGTTTTATGATTTAGAATGATGAATACACCAATTATGTTGGCCTTGCTCCAATCATGGTGTATGACATGCCTTGGATAGTTATGGAAATGTATCTTGCATCAAAGAATACCTTTAAAAAAAAAAATTATTTGTATTTGGGATTGTGAAAAGATTACCACACTTCGTCATTACGACACCTTTTATTGATTCTTTCCTTCTCTTCCCCTTATAAGGAATGAGGTCAATTGGCACCAATCTACTGCCCTGCCTCGACCACAATAACCCTCCACTTCCCTCTATTCTCAGCCAACTTTCCCCGCTCTCCAACCACCCCACCTTATTGATATCCCTCCTTGCACAATCCTCCCATCTCAACCGTGATGTATCTCTTTTCCTCCTACCTTTCTCCCTGAATCTATCCTCTGCCATTCTCTCTTTCCCCATCGACACCAATTCTCCAGCTGGCTTATTAGCAATCTCCCCATCAAGCTAATTTTCACAACAATCCCGTCCTTCAATCCACCCTCTTCACTCCCGCAATCCTCCTGACCAAGCTATTGCAAACCTGCAGCCTCTGTCTGTGCCACATCTCCAGACCGTAATGGTTGGCCAGCGTTACACAAGACAACAGAACTTTCCCTTTCAATTTCCTTGATATCTTTCTGTCTGCCATTAATCCCCCACCCTCCTGCGCACATTCACACCCACCTGAATTCTCCTCTGCACCTCTTCCACCAACTTAACATCCCCCCCCCATACTCAAACCTATTTCCTGTCTAATCTCCTTCCCTTCTAACCTGATATTCATTTATTTCTCTGCTGCCAAACTCACATCACCTCAGTCTTCTCCATGCTCATCTTCAGTCCATGTTTACAGAATTCTTCCTTCCACTCCTCCAGTACCTCCTGCATCTCCCGCTTAATCTCTGCCACAACAGTCAGATCATCTGCATACAACATCCTCCCCATACTACCCCTCAAGTACACCCTCCTGCTCACCAGCTCCATCACCATGATAAACATGAGTGGGCTGAGAGCTTCCCTGCCTCAAACCGATGTTCACGTTGAACTCCTCCGATATCCCAGGACCAACCAAAACTCTTCCCTTCACTCCCTCGTGCATTCCTTACACCAACCTAAGTTGTATTGCTGGCACTTCCATCCATCTTGGTGTTGCCAAAACCATCTCTCTTGTATTTATATAGCCTTTTAACTTTGACAGTGTTTGCATGCGCACTTCCTCTCTCTGAAGGAATTAGCTTGTAAGTCTGTGGGGGGGGGGGGGAGACATGGTCTTCATGTGCATAGCATGTAGTTTGAGTCTGTGATCGTTGAGTTCATTTTCTTAATTTTTCTGAGAATTTGCAGGTGATGATTTCATTGTCTAACCATCTCTGGCCTTTTTGTACCTTTGTGGAATTGTGCAGTTGTGGACACGAAGCTAGGTGTGCAGATCCAGAATATTTACAGAGACCAGGTTGAGAAAATACAAAGCACATCTTTGAACCTATCTTTACGTAAGTATTGGAAGCAGGCCGCTGGTTACACACTAGATTAATGTGAGCTGTTATTCTGTACAATGACTTTATTTACGTCGTGGTAATTTTTATTTTTGGGCTGACAGGATGGCCTGGAGGTACACACATTTGCTTCTAAGCTGTCAAGCCTCGGTTCAAATCCTGACCCAGCTCTAAACTCTCATCCTGTTGCTTCATCTGCAGAGTAATTCATCAATGTGTATGCCGTCCCTCGGATGGAGGTCAAACGGGAGTCCCATCTTCCAACATTCGTTGCTTGATGTTAAATATACCATGGTGTCCTTCTCAAAGAATATGCGAGCTATCGCCGGCACCATGGACAAATTCCAAATTTCTGCCCTGATTGACCGCTTGGAGGGTAATGGCAAACTGTCCTGTATAAGCCTTCCCAGGCAAAATAGCATTCCTTTCCTGTAATAATTCTCTGCAGACTATTGTAGTGGGACCTGTTGCCAACTATAGTATTAATGAGAGTACAACTCTCATATACTATAGTTCTAACTGTAGCATTTTTGCCTGGGTTGCCAAGAAACTGTTATGGTATCACCGACGCTCTGTAAAGCGCATCATCCATCTCATCTCATCAATTGTTTTGTTGGAATCACATTTTTGTAGAGAAAAATGAAATCCTGTGTTTTTCATCATGTAGTTTGTCTCGCATGATTTTGGGATGGTTTGATGTCAAGCCTGGTGTTGGCTTAACGGTTAAGTGGCTGGCTTAAGTAAGATCTTAGGGTCTTGAGTTCAAGCGCCCTGTTGGGCCGTTGAATTAACACCAGGTAGGGTTGACTCAGCCTGTCATCCTTTCGAGGTTGGCAAAATGAATACCATTGTAATGGTATGATGATGATACTTGCAGCCTTGTGTTGCACCGAAGGAGGAGGAGGAGGAGGATGTTTGATGTTATTTGTATAATTTGATGTGGTATGAAATATGGTAAATTTTTAACAGTAGTGGAATAGTATAAAATGGAAATGTTGGAGGGGTCAGGTGTTGGTGACATGTTGTAATGGGGGTTGTGCCAGCATGTGAAGATTGATTCAATTCCGTCCCATTCTCTGTGCGCAGTGATGTCAAATTCTCATGATAAACTCGTGAAGATCGACACGTTGCAGCAGAACCTGCAGAGTAATTTGGTGAAACTGAACGAAAGCTTGAAGAATGAGACTAGAGAACTGAATAATATGTTTGCTACGTGTCCTGCACCCAAGTGCGATGTCCTGAAAAATGACTTGGACAAGTTGGTCCCAGCAGCAGACTTCAATAAGGTACAAATCGACAATTATACGGCTCGAGTTGTGGATTGTTTTGGAATTTCGGAAATATTTTTTAACATCTCATTTCTGTTCAAGATGTCGAATCAGTCCCATTCCACGTGTGCAAGGTTTATTTACATGATTGTTCTAGTATTTGGTTTTACAATTATCGTGCATAACAGGATTATGCCAAATTGATACAATGTTGTATTTTCTTTGATGCATAGCCACCAAGATAAGGGTGACATTTTACTGAGTTGGTTTTGTTTTGTTCATCTTTTTTGTTTTAAGGCACCAAATGTGGATGGTCCTTTAAATGCCACAAACGATGTGCTGAAAACCGATCTCGTTTCTCTCATCAAAAAGGTAACCAAGATTAATGCGTCACTGTAGTCTGTGCTTGTTTAACACTCAGTTCATTGCATTTAAAAGGTAAACTAAACTAAACAAAAACTTTCCTTTTATTTTCAGGGGAATGACAGTTTCAATTCCATCCCAGAGATGGTGAAGAACCAGACCGAAAGTGTTTCAGGTGAGTTTCCAGGACCATTTATTTAAAAAGAATTGTGCGGTGCCTATCTTTTCCATGTCTTTTAAGGTTTTGTTGTTGACTTTTGTCCCTTTTTTAGTTAAATTGGTTCAACTCACTTCGCTGATGGGTTTAAACAAAAGACATGTTGTGTTGTACTTCACAAACGTGTTGCATGTCTATATGTGAGTGTCAATGAGGATGTAAGATTAAGTGAAATATGTAGAAAAGGGATTTTTTATAACACGCAATTTTTGGTTGTGTGGTCCGTACATGTACTTTTATATATTTACCCTTGCAGGAGGAGAGGGTACTGCATTTGGTTCCATTTGTTACTCTCGCTGAAGGAGAGGGAATTACATTTTGGGTCTGTTTGTTTGTTTGTCCGCAGAGAACTTTCGTATTTTGGCCGCAACCGCTTGTCAGATTGAGTCAAAATTTTCACCAAAGGTTAGACTACTCATGTAGAATGTTTTAATCATAATTATGACGTCATCATAGGTCACGGGGTATGGCAGCCATGCTGGAATAATGGGAAAACTTTGGACCTCTGTATCTCTGTAACCGCACCAAGGAAAAAATTGAAACTTGGCACACGGCAAGTACTCCTCATGGGGAATGCGTGATTTTTTTTTTGAGGATGTCAGGGTTCCTTCGTTATGATGTCATAATTGCATATGTAGACCTTTACATCTGATCAGTGTGAAAATCTTTGAAGGTCATCTCGAGATAAATTGGTCCACAGAAAAAAAATTGGTTACATCATCAGTCACGTGATTCGGCAGCCATATTATTTGGGGGAAAACAAAAATACCTTCAAAAATCTTCTTCTCTGAAATGGTTGAACAGATTGAGGTGAAACTTTACACAAATGACCGCCTATCCATGAGGAACAAAAGGTTCACTTGTATGTTGTGATAGGTCATATGGTTTGGCAGCCATATTGCATTTACCCTAAAACCTATAAAAAGAATCTTCTCCAGAATGGCTGGACAGATTGAGGGGAAACTTCATACAAATATTCCCCAAGTCACGGTTTTACAAGTTTTTTTAAAGGAATAATGATAGGTCACATGGTTTGGCAGCCAGATTGGAATGAAGAAAATTTTAAAAAGAATGTTTTCTCTGGAACCGCTGAATCGATTGATGTGAAACTTTATATTTATGATCAAGTAGTGACAGGGAATAAGGGTTTTTAATTTCAACTTGATCGGGCGTATGGTCTGGCAGGCAGAATTTTTTTTTTGACAAGTGTTGTTTTTGTTATTTTGATTTTTTTTTTTTTTGAATATAGCTTACTTTGCTGTGCCTGGATGAGGTTGTTTTTTTTGTATACACTGTTGAGGCTCGTATGAGAACAAACACAGATTTGAGGGTTGAGGAGTAGCAACTAAAATGCAAATCCTACCCAGGTTCCTCCTGCTTATTTCATTGTTGCTTTTTGCTTGTTCGCGTTCCTTCTGATTTTTCCAATGCAGGACTGTACCTATTTGGTCTTGCATTTGATCTGGATTGAATTAATTTTAATCCCATTGGAATTCATTTGAATCGTAATGAAAAGCGTCATGGGTCAGGGTCAGGTGTCCAATCAAAGCAGGATGTCTTGGTACCCGATCACCACAACCAGCACTTCTCAAGTGGCAGTTCTAATTATGTCATATTAATTAACACACCAGTACACAATCACCACACAAACCAAGTCCTGGTGAGGGTCTGCAATCTCTGATTACTTTTTTTCTTTTGCTTCGAGAAGTATTGCTATATCTTCTTCTTCTTCTTTCGGCTGCTCCCGTTAGGGGTCGCCACAGCGGATCATCCGTATGATCCGCAAACTGATTTGGCACATGTTTTACGCCGGATGCCCTTCCTGACGCAACCCTGGTCGCCTCTTACGACACAGGGATATGGTACACCTATTTTTTTAACCGGGGTATACACCGGCCCAGTATACTGGTACTCATTTCGCCGACCTCGGAAGGATGACAGGCTGAGTCAACCCCCTGGTGTATTAATTCAGTGGCTCAACGGGGCTTGAACTCAGGACCTCTTGGATCCCAAGCCGCTGCCCTAACCACTGCGCCAACACCAGGCTGAAGTATTGCTACATACATACATACATATATATATATATATATATATATATATATATATATATATATATATATATATATATATATATATATATATATATATATATATATATATATATATATATATATATATTGTTGTGGTTACCAAATTCGCAAACCACCATTCAGGTCCCTTAGGTGAGATATCTCGGTAAGTATATGTGTAGTTAGGCCCAAACCCGTTGTCTAGTGGGAATACATGTCATTTATGCGTGCTGCGACTCTTCAGGATAGCCGTTTTTCTTTTACTATCTTTATTTTAGACCAACCGCCATGATTACCACCGCCAACCGCGTCTCAACAGTCATCACAACATCAACCACCCACCGCGGCGCCGCTTCACCACAACAGCCATGACCTTTACCGTCACACCTCGCAACCGTCGCATCGCCACCGTTCTTGCTCCGCTTGTGGGTACCGGTATTGGACTCGTGCAGGGCGCGCGCCGAACAGCGTGTACAAAACCACGGACTTTCCGCTCCAAAAACGGATCAAAAACGACTCACGCCCACTTTTGTTCCGTCCAATCGGTGAGCAAGGGGCGATTTGGCCCCGCCTCCAGGGCGTTGGAGGGCGGTCGCTATATGCAAATTCATGGATCAAAATGCATTCACGCCCACTTTTTCTCGGGCCAATGGGGAGCGAGGTGAAAGGTCGAAGGCAGGGGGTCAAAGGCGAAGCCACGGAGCTTATATAAGCGGCTGCGTTCGTCAGAAAAGGGTCGTCGTGTGCGTTGGAGTTGAGTGCAGTTGGGAAGTTCGCAGGAGGAAGAGTTCGGAGTTGGAGTCGGAGCGAAGAGGACGGAGCTGTGGAGAGGCGGCGGCGGCGAAGGCAGACGAGGGGGTGCTCGCGTCGGTGCCGGGAGCTGCACACCAGGGAGGCCGACGGCGCGACCTGGTCGAGGTGGAGACGCTCGTCGCGGGACCCGAAACAGAGTAAAAATCCTCCTTTCCCCGAGCATCAGCAACCCCCTCCTGTTTCCCCCCGCGCTGAGATAGTGCGACCAAGGGGGCCCCCTTCCCACCCCCTACCAGACACTGTCCGCGAGGCCCGCGGAGTTGAGGCACCACCGCCGCTCCGCGTCTCATCACCAGACGGGTAGGCCCGACACGGTCTCGGCCCCAGGCCCGCCTACCCCCTCATCCTGGAGGGTGGTTCTCTTTTCTTTTGCTTTGGGAATATGTGTTGTCGGCGCCGTCTGTGAAGTAAAATTGTATAAGTGTTGCCGTGTGCTCGGTAGTCGGATAGCTCTGCATTGTGTCTTCTCTTTTACATTTGCTTTTTGTGTAAAATTGCATTGTGTTTCTTCTTCTTTTCTATGTGCTTTTGGTGGAATTGTATATGTGTGCTTCCCGTTCATCGCGAATAAATGTGCTTTATGTTGAACTGTTTTCCCGCTTCGCTTCGTCATTTCTTTCATTGAATCCTCATCTTGCTTCACGTAAAGGGTTGGTAGTGGGCTGAATACGCCCGATAATTAATCGAACCGTCGAGGCCGACGATAACACCGCTCGGTTATCCCGATAGTACGGAACGGGTCGCTTAAGTGGCCCGTGTCCGAAGTCGACCTGCGGTGAGGTGCGATCGCCCGGTCTACCCTCCGTGTGGGTACTTAGGTAGGTCGAATTTGGCGAGCAACCCTATCCCACGCGGGGGCCGATTGGCTCGATCGCGGTGAGACCGAAAGGTCCACCCGTGACTGGTTCCCGGCGTTAGTCCGAGAGGGTCACGACTGGATTGTCCGTCCGGTGGGCGACGTGCCGCGATTCGAGTTACGTGGCCGTCAGCACGCCGGCGGGCGCGAATCCGTAACAAAATATATATATATATATATATATATATATATATATATATATATATATATATATATATATATATATATATATATATATATTACACTCCTTCCATATGCTTCTAAAGGGCACCTGCTGTCGTAGAATAATAAATGTTGTCGTTGGAACCTCTGCATTGAGCTACCATTCCTCCTTCTTAAATCCCACCTCCTTCAAATTCCCTTCTTTCCTTCCTTAAAGTCCCTGTAACGTCCATCTTGTATTCCCCATGTTCCCTGCCCCATCCCTTTCCCTTCCACAGATCTCCTAATGTCTCTGTTCCCCACTGTTTTGTCCTTCCCACTCCCACCCCTCTTGTCTGATGCCCCCTTGCTGTGCGTTGTGTGTTCGCCCTCATGCGAGCCTCGACAAGGTCTACAAAAACATGCGGAAAGATGGGCTTTTAAAATGGGCATCTTTGTGCTTAAACTGGCACAATTTTTTGTTCAAAATATATTGATTATTATCTTTCCAAAGCAATCATTTTAATGATCCTACTGGCAAATACAACCCGGCGCTTTGCTGACAGGAATATTAAGGGATGGGGGGGGGGGTAAGGAAGGAGAGAGGAGAGGGAGAGCAAGGATGGAGGAGGGGTGTGGCAGCTCGGGAGGGGTGAAGAAGGGGGTGGGGGGAGCGAAAAAGGGAGGGTGGGGAGAGCAATGCCTCACCAAACGTCACCATACACTCTGTGAGGAGAGGGGGAAATAGGTAGGGAAAGGGGGTTTGGGAGGAGGTAAGCATGAGGGAAAGCAGCGTGACTGGAAGACAATGTGGTGTGAGTGGAAAGGGAGATGAGGGGCGGGGAAGGGAAGGGTGATAAAACGTACCCAAACCACAACATTTTCTTTTTAACTGCCGAGTTCTATATAAAACCAGGCAGGAGCATTTAAAACTCAGGCTGCCTATCTGGCAAAGGCCTGCCTGCATGCAAGCATGCTCACACATGCAGCGACCTTTGCACCTCTCTGGTTGGCTCACTCTGAAATTGATTCGTACATGCTACAGTCTTCTCAACAGAGGAGGAACAGGGGGAGGAGGGAGGTGTAGGAGAGATAGGGAGAGGGGATGGAGGAGAGAGGAAAGGTCGGAGGGGGAGAGGGAGAGAGAAGAGGGGAGAAGGATTCCGGCAGATGTGACGGCCAGTTTAACATCCATCCGAGAGATTGCTCACATTGATGAATCACTCTGCCTGTGAAAGACCAGGATGAGAGTTTATAGCTGGATCAGGATTTGAACCTAGGCGAGACAGCTTAGAGCGAGCGTGCATACCTCTCAGCTATCCTGCTATGATGTGGCGATTCATTGCTTTGTAACTACTGAAAGCATTTTTTACTCATTGTAATGATATATCACTTATTTTGCCTTCTTAACGCCGGAGATTTCCACACGGACAATCGTGCCAGTGTATCGCCATGGAAGCAACCAGAGATTGAAGTTTGAAGAGTCAGAGTGCTCAAACCAGCACTCTGATGACACTGTTGAAGAAACTTTTAAAAACGAAACGTTAAAAAAAAATGTTTTAATGTATTTATCTATGCTGAAGTGATGGGTCGTATAATGAAAGGAAATCGTGCAAGAAGGGGAAATGTGGTGCAAAATAAAATTACACATTTTCAGCGAGCCAGTCAATGCCCGACGCACAGCATGACAATGCGGGGCCAACGCAGGCGAGTAGCTCCTGAGCTTTGTTCAAATCGATCAATGTGTGAATATTGTAGAGCACTTGCTAAGTGGCTTGAGCACTTTCCCTCTCTCTCAGCCTCAGCCCCTCTCTCTCAGCCTCTCCCTCTCTCTCAGACTCAG
Organism: Eptatretus burgeri; assembly: GCF_056783735.1. NCBI lineage: Eukaryota > Metazoa > Chordata > Myxini > Myxiniformes > Myxinidae > Eptatretus > Eptatretus burgeri. The sequence goes on from NC_140961.1 coordinate 32,048,395, forward strand.
CCTCTCCCTCTCTCTCAGCCTCAGCCTCTCCCTCTCTCTCTCAGCCTCAGCCTCTCCCTCTCTCTCAGCCTCTCCCTCTCTCTCAGCCTCTCCCTCTCTCACAGCCTCAGCCCCTCTCTCTCAGCCTCAGCCCCTCTCTCTCAGCCTCAGCCCCTCTCTCTCAGCCTCTCCCTCTCTCAGCCTCTCCCTCTCTCTCAGCCTCTCCCTCTCTCTCAGCCTCAGCCTCCCTCTCTCTCAGCCTCAGCCTCTCTCTCTCTCTCTCTCTCTCTCTCTCTCTCTCTCTCTCTCTCTCTCTCTCTCTCTCTCTCTCTCTCTCAGCCTCTCAGCCTCTCAGCCTCTCAGCCTCTCAGCCTCTCAGTCTCTTCTCTCTCCCTCTCTCTCAGCCTCTCCCTCTCTCTCGGCCTCAGCCTCTCCCTCTCTCTGTCTCAGCCTCTCCCTCTCTCTCAGCCTCAGCCTCTACCTCTCTCTCAGCCTCAGCCTCTACCTCTCTCTCAGCCTCAGCCTCTCCCTCTCTCTCAGCCTCTCCCTCTCTCTCAGGCTCTCCCTCTCTCTCAGCCTCTCCCTCTCCCTCTCTCTCAGCCTCAGCCTCAGCCCCTCTCTCTCAGCCTCAGCCTCTCCCTCTCAGCCTCTCCCTCTCAGCCTCTCCCTCTCTCTCAGCCTCTCCCTCTCTCTCAGCCTCTCCCTCTCTCTCAGCCTCTTCCCCTCTCTCAGCCTCTCCCTCTCTCTCAGCCTCTCCCTCTCTCTCAGCCTCTCCCTCTCTCTCAGCCTCTCCCTCTCTCTCAGCCTCTCCCTCTCAAATGAACTTTTATTTTTAACCTCCATCTTCGAAGGTGGATGGTGGTTACTGTTTTCACCCCTTTCTGTTTGTTTGTTTGTTTGTGAACAGTATTACGGAAAAACTCCTCGACGGATTTCAACGAAACTTGGTGGGGGGGTTAAGTATGGTCCAAGGATCATGCTATTAAATTTTGGACTTGGTCCCCCCCCCCAAAAAAAAATTGTTAGAGAAATTTTTTTTTTTTTTTTGCATTTCTACATGTTTTAAGTGATTTCCAACCCCCCCAAAAAATTGTTACCCCCCCCCCAAAAGAAATTGTTAGAGAATTTTTTTTTGCATTTCTACAAGTTTTAATTGATTTCCAACCCCCCCAAAAAAAATTGTTACCCCCCCCAAAAAAGCAATTGTTAGAGAAAATAATTTTTTTTTTTGCATTTCTACATATTTTAAGTGATTTCCAACCCCCCCCAAAAAAAATTGTTTGAGAAATTTTTTTTTTGCATTTTTACATGTTTTAAGTGATTTCAGCCTGGTGTTGGCGCAGTGGTTCGGGCAGTGGCTTGGGATCCAAAAGGTTCTGAGTTCAAGCCCCGTCGGCCGCTGAATTAATACACCAGGGGGTTGACTCAGCCCGTCATCCTTCCGAGGTCGGCGAAATGAGTACCAGTATACTGGGCCGGCGTATACCCCGGTTAAAATAGGTGTACCATATCCCTGTGTCGGAAGAGGCGACCAGGGTTGCGTCAGGAAGGGCATCCGGCGTAAAACCTGCGCCAAATCACTATGCGGATCATACGGATGATCCGCTGTGGCGACCCCAAACGGGAGCAGCCGAAAGAAGAAGAAGAGATGTTTTAAGTGATTTCCAACCCCCCCCCCAAAAAAAAAATTGTAAGAGAAAAATAAATTTTTGCAACTTTTTTTTTCAACAAAATTTCGATTTTTTTTTTTGCATTTCTACATGTTACAAGTGATTTCCAACAAAAAACATGCCAAAACCAGAGGAGGAGCACTCGGGAGAGTGCAAAACCTCCACCGCCAATACTGCTGGGTCACTCAAGTGAACCTTGTATCTTATTCATTAAATATGATGTCAACAGTGCTGACAGAGTTATAGTTCTTTTCTCCAACATTTTTTTTTGGGGGGGGGGGGGTTGGAAATCACTTAAAACATGTAAAAATGCAAAAAAAAAAAATCGAAATTTTGTGGAAAAAAAAGTTGCAAAAATTTTTTTTTCTCTAACTTTTTTTTGGGGGGGTTGGAAATCACTTAAAACATGTAGAAATGCAAAAAAAAAATTTCCTTTTTTGGGGGGTAACATTTTTTGGGGGGGTTGGAAATCACTTAAAACATGTAGCAATGCAAAAAAAAGTTTTTTTTCTCTAACAATTTTTTTTTGTGGGGGGGGGGGGTTGGAGATCACTTAAAACATGTAGAAATGCAAAAAAAAAATTCTCTAACATGTTTTTTTTGGAAGGGGATTAACAATTTTTTGGGGGTTGGAAATCACTTAAAACATGTAGAAATACAAAAAAAAATTCTCTATTTTTGGGGGGGTAAACAAAAATTTTTTGGGGGGGGTGTTGGAAATCACTTAAAACATGTAGAAATGCAAAAAAAAAAACATTTTTTTTGCTCTAACAATTTTTTTTGGGGGGGGGGGGACCAAGTCCAAAATTTAATGGCATGATCCTTGGACCATATCTAACCCCCCCCCACCAAGTTTCGTCAAAATCCGTCAAGAAGTTTTGCCGTAATACTGTTCACAAACAAACAAACAAACAAACAAACAGAAAGGGGTGAAAACAGTAACCTCCATCCATCTTCGAAGATGGCGGAGGTTAACAAACAAACAAAGGGGTGAAAACAGTAACCTCCATCCATCTTCGAAGATGGCGGAGGTTAAAGAGGGGAAGCACTCGTGAGAGTGCAAAACCTCCGCAGCCAATACTGCTGGGTCACTCACGTGAACCTTATATCTTATTCATTAAATATGATGTCAACAGTGCTGACAGGGTTATAGTTCTTTTCTCCAACATTTTTTTTTGGGGGGGGGGGGGTTGGATATCACTTAAAACATGCAGAAATGCCCAATTTTTTTTCTTTTTTGGGGGGAAACAATTTTTTGGGGTGGGGGGTTGGAAATCACTTAAAATATGTAGAAATGCAAAAAAAAAAATATTTTCTCTTACAATTTTTTTGGGTTGGGGGGAGGGTGGAAATCACTTAAAACATGTAGAAATGCAAAAAAAAAGAAATCAAAATTTTGTTGAAAAAAAAGTTGCAAAAAATTTTTTCTCAATTTTTTTGGAGGGGGGTGGGGTTGGAAATCACTTAAAACATGTAGAAATGCAAAAAAAAAATTTTTCTCTTTTTTTTGGGGGGGGGTAACAATTTTTGGGGGTTGGAAATCACTTAAAACATGTAGAAATGAAAAAAAAAAATTCTCAAACTATTTTTGGGGGGGGGGGTAACAATTTTTTTTGGGGGGGGTTGGAAATCACTTAAAACATGTAGAAATGCAAAAAACAAAATTTTCTCTCACAATTTTTTTTGGGGGGGGGCAAGTCCAAAATTTAATGGCATGATCCTTGGACCATACCTAACCCCCCCCCCCCCACCAAGTTTCGTCAAAATCCGTCGAGTTTTTCCAGAATACTGTTCACAAACAAACAAACAAACAAACAGAAAGGGGTGAAAACATTCACCTCCATCCATCTTCGAAGACGGCGGAGGTTAAAAATTGTTAGAGAAAAGAATTTTTTTTTGCATTTCTACATATTTTAAGTGATTTCCAACCCCCTCCCACCCAGAAAAATTGTTTGAGAAAATTTTTTTATTTTTTTTTGCATTTTTACATGTTTTAAGTTATTTCCAATCACCAAAAAAATTGTTAACCCCCCCCCCAAAAAAAAGATATTTTTTTTTTTTGCATTTCTACATGTTCAGTGATTTCCAAACCCCCCCCCCCAAAAAAAATTGTAAGAGAGAAAAAAATTTTTGCAACTTTTTTTTCAACAAAATTTCAATTTTTTATGAGGGGGGGGGAATTTAATGGCATGATTCTTGGACCATACCTAATCCCCCCCCCCCCCCCGACCAAGTTTCGTCGAAATCCGTCGAGGAGATTTTCCGTAATACTGTTCACAAACAAACAAACAAACAAGCAGTCATAGACTGGTACTTACGAAATCGTCAACTTGACCACTGACCTTGTCTAATAAAAGCTGTCTCTAAGGAAGGTAGCGACGCTAACCAGAAGTTTCTACGATTATTCTGAACCACACCATTAAAAATCGAATGTTTTGGATGTTTGACATCACTGTGACCTTGACCTTTGACCGATTTTGACCAAAATCTAATCAGCACTAGCCATCACCGTCCTGAATCATGTGGTGTAATTTGACATTGGTCGCTTCTTCCTTTCTCGAGTTATCTGTACCAAACCATCAAAAATCAAATATTTGACCTCACTGTGACCTTGACCTTTGACCGATTTTGACCAAAATCTAATCAGCACTAGCCATCACCCTCCTGAATCATGTGGTGTAATTTGACATTGGTCACTTCTTCCTTTCTCGAGTTATCTGTACCAAACCATCAAAAATCGAATATTTGACCTCACTGTGACCTTGACCATTGACCGATTTTGACCAAAATCTAATCAGCACTAGCCAACACACTCATGAATCACGTGGTGTAATTTGACATTGGTAGCTTCTTCCGTTCTCGAGTTGTCGTGCCTACAAACAAACAAACAAACAAACAAGCAGTCATAGACTGGTACTTACGAAATTGTCAACTTGACCTCTGACCTTATCTAATAAAAGCTCTCTCTTGAGAAGGTAGCGACACAAACCAGAAGTTTCTACGATGATTCTGTACCAAACCATCAAAAATCGAATGTTTTGGATGTTTGACCTCACTGTGACCTTGACCTTTAACCGATTTTGATCAAAATCTAATCAGCGCTAGCCACCACCCTCCTGAATCACATGGTGTAATTTGACATTGGAAGCTTCTTCCGTTCTCGAGTTATCATTTTTTGGATGTTTGACCTCACTGTGACCTTGACCTTTGACCGATTTTGACCAAAATCTAATCAGCTCGAGACATCAGCCTCCTGAATCACGTGTTGTAATTTGACATTGGTAGCTTCTTCCGTTCTCGAGTTATCTGTATCAAACCATCAAAAATCGAATATTTGACCTCACCGTGACCTTGACCTTTGACCGATTTTGACCAAAATCTAATCTGCATTAGCCATCACCCTCCTGAATCACGTGGTGTAATTTGACATTGGAAGCTTCTTCCGTTCTCGAGTTATCATTTTTTGGATGTTTGACCTCACTGTGACCTTGACCTTTGACCGATTTTGACCAAAATCTAATCAGCTTGAGACATCAGCCTCCTGAATCACGTGTTGTAATTTGACATTGGGAGCTTCTTCCGTTCTCGAGTTATCTGTACCAAACCATCAAAAATCGAATATTTGACCTCACCGTGACCTTGACCTTTGACCGATTTTGACCAAAATCGAATCTGCATTAGCCATCACCCTCCTGAATCACGTGGTGTAATTTGACATTGGAAGCTTCTTCCGTTCTCGAGTTATCATTTTTTGGATGTTTGACCTCACTGTGACCTTGACCTTTGACCGATTTTGACCAAAATCTAATCTGCATTAGCCATCACCCTCCTGAATCACGTGGTGTAATTTGACATTGGTAGCTTCTTCCGTTCTCGAGTTATCGTGCCTACAACCAAACAAACAAACAAACAAATAGAAACGGAACGCATCAATATACTTACGAAATCTTTAGATTTCGTAAGTAACAAACAAACAGAAACGGAAGGCATCAATATACTTACGAAATCTTTAGATTTCGTAAGTAACAAACAAACAGAAAGGGGTGAAAACAGTAACCTCCATCCATCTTCGAAGATGGCGGAGGTTAATTATAATTGCGGCTGATTTTGGAACTTCAGGTGGATATACCCACGTAAAATCAATTTCTGTCTCAAGGAATCTAATTATGACGAATGAATTGAGTATGTAAAAGGGAAAGTTGCAAACTCACTCTGTGAGCACTGTTGACGTCAAATTGAATGAATAGGATATCAGGTTCACTTGAGTGACCTAGCAGTATTGGCGGCGGAGGTTTTGCACTCTACCGAGTGCTCCCCTCTAGTTTATCTGTTGTTTTATTTTATTTTCCTGGGTGAGCAACGATTGTCCAATTAAAGGCAATATTCAAGGTTGAAAGCTTGGGTGATATCACATTTCCATTGTGTGGCACACCTGTGCTAATATAGCCAGGTAGCTCCTCTTCTTTTTCTCCCTTTTTTTTCTTTTCTTCTTTTTTCCTTTTCTTCACTTTCTCTCTTCTTTTTTTTCTCACCCCCTCCTTTTTCTTCTTTTTTTCTCCCTTTTTAATTTTTTCCTCTTTTCTCTGCCTTCTATGGCTGTGTGAAGCATTGTTTTGCTGGGTGTGCAGCTGTGCCACTGATGCAGTTCCCCCTCATGGATGCCACAGATCCCTGGAGCTTTACCCCATTTCAACCGGTTCACCACAGCCTGTGTTTCCACAAATGAAGGTGGACCACAGTGGATTTAAAGGTCAGCAACAGTGATTGTAACACCCCTGACGTCCAACACGACAGTGGATCAGCCTGGTACAACCGCTAAAAGCAACCGGCCCAGCGGGCCGCTGTCAAGAACCCACTACCCTCTGCTCTAACTGCAGTGCACTGATGGATGGGCATGGATGAACGCAATGTGCAAATTCCCCTGCAAGCAGGACAAGAATCACTTGACCACAGGTGATGTTCTCCCGCCTCACAGATTCCTCGCACATAGGCCTCCTTGTCCACCCTTGGCGCACGTGCAGTTTTACGCCTCAACTCCCTGAACAGCTCAGCTCAGCTCAGCCATTCAGCCTGGCCCTGCGACTCTGGTCAACGGTATCCAGTGTCCCTTGAGAGACAAAATTCTTCTTCGTCTTACGGTGAGTTCCAAGACATCCACCGGCAACATCAAAGATGGTGGTCTTGAAGGCATTCGACAACTCTTTAGGATCTCCCAAAGCACCTTGAACCCCAAAATCTCCATTCAACTTGTTCGCAAACTCCTCAGCTACCCTCTCATCTTAAGCTTGCCAACATCCAGCCTCGGCTGGGATGGTACCATTCTCCTGGATTTAAGGTACAACTTAAGAGTTGTGACAACAAGCCAGTGGTCAGTATTGAGAAACTGAGCACTCCGGTAGCCCATGAAGTTCTGGATCATCCTCCAGCGACCATCAACGAGGACGTGGTCACTATCCTTTGCCACACTGCCAGCATTGGAATACCAAGTCCATTGATGAGCTTGTGGGTGCTGAAAGCATGAACCGGCCACCCGAAGTCCATGACTTCTTGCAAGTCAAGGAACTTCGTGCTATTCAGGTTCACAGTTCCAGACCCATGGGGACCAACATACGTCTCATAACTATCCCTATCAGTTCTAGTCGATGCATTGAAATCTCCCAAGATGAGAACTGTATCTTGCCTGGGACACTGATCAACCACAGATTCGAGTGTGGCATCGAATGCGTCCTTCACGGTGAGATCACTTGCCTCAGTCGGAGCATATACAGAGACCAGGGAAATGACACCCAAAGAGTGACGAATCCTTAGTCTCATAATACGCTCGTTGACCAGTGTTACCTCAATTATCATTGGAGTCAGCTTATTGGACACAGCTACAGCAACCCCTTAGGCATGGTAACCATCAGAGCAACCAGACCAATAGTAGGTGCAACCACCTGCCATGATCTCGCTGCAATCCGGTCTCGGAATCTCAGAGAGTGCTGCAATACCGATGTCCAAACGCGTGAGCTCAGATGATAACAGAGACGGGTGATCATCCTCTCTTAGGGATAGGACATTCCAGGCACCCACCCGAAGGGACCACCTCAGGTTAACCCAGGGAGACCGCCGTCTGGTGGACGACACCTCGGCACCACTCCGACACACTCTCCCGCAATCTGATCCGGCAAAGTTACCCTGTGGTTTCCCTCCTATCATCAAAGATTGGGGGTCCTGAAGGCTTTGTCTCAATCCCGTCATCTGGTGAGCAACCCTGCGAAGTGAAGCTGCACAGGAGGTACTCCCAAGGAGGGGGTTTTCAGATTTTTTTTTTATGCTTCGAGAATGTTTTGTGGAATGAAGGGTTTTCCAGTGGCCAGAGTGCAAATACTGCCACCAACCTCTTCATAAGAAGTAACCCAACTGCAGGAGGACATCCGCAGACACAGTTGGGCACTAGAGATGCATGGCCGTTGGCTCACAAGGAGCTCCTCTGCCCTTTGACAGGTTTTTTAATCCTGCTGGGTATCCATATCCAAACACCCTCCTCACCAGAGAACCTGGTGGGGGAGACGGTTTAGTCGCTGACAACCTGACCATGGAACAGGTTAGTTCAGGTTTACATGATACCTGAAGCAAGTCACAGATCTCATAGTTTGATGGCAGTTAAGATGTCTCTCTTGATGGAAGTTTAGATGTCTCTCTTAAGGTGGATTATGTGGACGAGCAGTAACAGCATCAACGTTGCGCGATTTATCCATCCCTTCCGACCACCTACCTCACCCCCATTCCTTTTCTCTCATCACTTATGTAAAGACTTTGAAGCATTTCAATGTGTGCTTCGTATATAAGCAGATTAAGGAGGATGCGAGGTTGATCACTCCAAGTATTTGTCAAAGCGTCTTTATTTGCATGTTGACAGAAAAAAAAGACAGGATCTGTTTGCTATGGTGTGTTGCTTCCCGGAGAGTTGCAGGCAGGCTTATTTGAAGTCGGAGCTCAAATGAATGGATCTCCCTTCTCAGGGCCTCCAGTATTTTGTACGTCAGCCTTCTGCTTTTCCAAAGAGCATTACATCTTATGTTCATCCTGCCGTGCCTTTCCTCACTATTTAAATGAGTTCAAATTGGTTTCAAATGTCCTGTCTCACTGCACAATCGGGTCAACTCACAATTATCGGGAAGTCATCTGGACTTTAATCTGATGAATGAATGTACCATGGGAGGCAAAACCTCTCTCCTCCTCAGACTCTCCAATAGGTTACCACCCTCCTGCTGTGTGTACGAGGGCCATTTATCCGAACAAGTTGCTTGGTATCGGCGATGAAACACAAACGTTAATGATCCTTCATTGTAATCAGAAAGAATGAGTGTGTTGTGATGTGAGTGTGTCATTCGTAGAACGTTTTGCGAGTGTGCTCAAACTATTTTGACGTGTCCCATAAAAAGTGAGTTTTGAATGTTTCAATTTTTTTGTTTTTCGTCCATTGATTATAGTTGGCGCAGTTAGAAAGAGTTGCTCAAGCTTTGGGTTGTAATCTTTTTCGTCTTCCTCTTCCTCCTATTTTTCCAGGTTTATTTATCTCCAGCAAATTTATCTCCGTTCGGTGGAGAACGAAGTATTGCACAGTGGAAGAACCGTCGTAAGACTAAGTCCACAGTTATCGTTTTTAGGACGTTTTCAAACATTTCCTGGTTATTAAGCAGTTTGAATTGGTCTTTTGAATGATGCCGATCTCAATAGCCACAGGACGAAGAATAAAAATGTTCTAAACATTTTTAAACTCACATTTTCTTGAACAACCCGACATTATAATCCACATTTGTGGTTGGTTTAACTTGCCAAGACCTGAGGTTGACGTGTCTAATCTTTGTCATTCACAGATGCTTCCTTAACATTGGATGGCATCAAGGTGCAAGTGGAAGGCTTCAGTGCTCATCTCAACTTCTTTAATTCGATGAACAGCACCTTGAGTTCGTATTTGAACGTTATTGATGACAACGAAGGAGATTCATGGAAGATGTACAAGTCTTACGAATTTTATCGGTGAGTTTACCATCAGCTTCCATTCCACCATATGTCATGAACATTGATTGCTTCCATTGTAGAGGGAGGAAGTGAATACCTGGCCAAGACAAAACAATATTGGAACTTTAATGATCATTGTTTATTTATTATTATCACTTAAAAAAAAAGAAGCACACCTGCGCTATGACTGCACCTGTGTTCAGGACTCGCATACAACTTGAAAATGAGTGTGTGTGTGTCTGTGTGTTTGTGTCCCCGTGTCGTGCCTGTTTGCAGCTGGATTGTTGCTTTGGTGATATGTTGCATCATCTTCTTCATCGTGCTTCTGATAATTCTGGGTATCCTCTTTGGCCTGTGTGGTACCAGCAACAAGGCAACACCAACATCACGGGGATGCGTCTCTCACAGTGGTGGCAACTTCCTCATGGCGTACGTTACTTCGTTACCTCTGCCACCGCAGGTGGACGGAGGTTATGCTTTCACCCCTGTCTGTCTGTTTGTGAGCAGGATATTTCAAAATGTTATGGACGGATTCCAACGAAATTTGGTGGACAGGTTGAGCGTGTGACAAGGACAAATTGATTCGATTTTGGTAAAGATCCGGATGTGGATCTGAGGATTTTTTTTAATTTTTAAAGTTTTTTTTTTTTCACCATTGAGAGATGGTGCCAAAAACGATATATAATATGATATTTCAAGAAGTTGTGGACGAGTTTGACAAAATATGGTGGATGAGTTGGGTCGGTGACTAGAACAAGCCAATTCGATTTTGGTTAAGAGGCCGGATCTGCATCCGCACATCAGTGGAGTACAAAACAAACTGTTCAGCCCGGCTGAGGTATTCGCTCTACCGAATGCTGTTCTCGTCTTGTAATGTAATACCTGGAGTCTACTCTCAAGCTTTGATCGAGTTTGGAGAAGGACCAAGTGTCGAGTCTCAGTTCTTGAGAATCGTACCATAGTTTAATTATTTAAACTTATTGCTTATTACCTGTCTCCTCACCTCCAACCCTCACTTAATCTTCACACCTTCATCGGATTTAATCCGTACTCGGCCCCATGACCCAACACCCAACTCTTGTTCTTCTTCCCCAATTTCAAATTAGAATGCATGCTGTTGACTGTATGAAAACAAGTGCATGTAATATATATATATATATATATATATATATATATATATATATATATATATATATATATATATATATATATATTATTGTTTACTAGACGACCCGTGAGCCTGTCGGGTTCCCGTTGTGACAGCGGTTGATGAAAAAAAAATCATTTCAAGAAAAAAAAGGTAGCTCCAGCGAACTTTTCCGCTGATAGTCTAGGCGATAGGTGCAAAATACAGCGAGAATTGCTCAGTAAGTGATAAAAGCATGAGACTTGGCACAATTATTCTTCAACCCATACTGTTCATTTTCAAGGGTGGAGCCATTGAATACAACATTTCCTTAGCAACGGTTGCTACGTAACAAATTTACCCGAGCAACAGGCTTTTTAAGCCTATTTACTACATTCGGAAAGGTTGGTGCTATGTTACAGAACATCAGAACTATGAGTAGACATGTTTTAAAGACAATTAGTGTCATCAGAAAACAACACAACAATTAGTGTCACCACAAAACAAATTAGCATTTGTTTTGTTGCTAGGTAATGGATAAACAATACCAACTGTCTATATATTTATCCTTTATTTGTAAATGATTCTTCTACTTCACATTGCCTAATGGCCGACAGAAGAGGAATGTTTTGGGTAAATAATAATAATAAATAATGTTGGTAAATAACTTTTACCAAACTTCAAGTAACAGGATTTATGCCACTTTGCATTCTGTTCCTTAAATTTGGACTCCACACCATTTCCATGGTCCAATCATGTGACATCTATTTGTACTGGCATGCAGTGGAGTTCATTAAATTGAAGGATGTTCTTAGCTATGGTTTTATAACCTGCATCAGTGGGACATGTCAATTGTTCTTTGCTGTCTACCTGACAAAGGACACATTTAGACCAGTTAGTTGTCAGGTTATCTGAAGGCGAGGGGCTTGCAATTTTTAAGCATGCAGGGGTAGGATAGTTGACCATTACCATATTGTCCACCACCAAATAGAAGCTATACATACCTGCACAGAAAAAAAAACAAAATTCAGGGATATGATTGAATAAATAATCAACAGGAGCATGCATTCATTGTTTATTATTATTGTCCTCCACAAATAGGCAAAAATAAGTGAGAGGGGAATGCTCAGATGGTGATACAAACAGGGAAATACGTTGCCTCACAACCATTTTAAGCCTTTTGCAGTTGACAATTGCACTAGGGTGATGTAAATATGACAGGTAAAGTTATAGATAATAAAATACGTTGTAATTGATAAGTAAAATTGCTCTGCAGGCATCTTTTGTGCTGGTTGCTAAGGAAAATATGTTGCCCAGCAACTGAAATTAAGCCTTGTGTTGTTGACAATTGCTCCAAATTGATGTTTATATGAAAATTGAAGTTGTAGATA
>NC_140961.1:32065567-32118067 GCF_056783735.1 Eptatretus burgeri
AGAACCTTCAGGGTTGCTCATGATGAATCGGAATCGGAATCCAAACTCGAGATACACTGTTTCTCTATATGCCTCGCCATTTAGATCAAGGTGGGATCCAGGTGTGACGTCACTGTCAAAAATCGCCACTTTACGGCTTTCCTCAGTACTTTGTGATTGGCCAACAAATTTCCAAGAAAAAATTATCTTCAAATTAGACCGTGATTAGTGATTTTGTTTTTTTCAATGGTTTTTCAAGGAAAAAAATATTCCCTTTGCATTCCCCTTAAAGTACAAGCTTGTGGAATGAAACTTTAATGGTGGTCCGGTAGAACAAACATTCCAACCTTGTATTGCTTTTCACATCATTATTTGTGAGCATGTTGGATAAAATAATTTTGCTGTTGAGGAATGGTATATTTAATGAATTGTGGTTAAAAAAAATCTAGAATGATATAACGATGCCATGTGTTTGCACTCCTGGGCCACTGTTCATGTTCATCAGTTACAGTTGTGAAAATGTCAGCCGGGAAACTTGATGATGCTTTTTTTTGTTCACTCATTCCTTTAAGAGTCTCATTCTTGAGTTTCATCCTTCGAATGCTGCATACCATGTGTACATTTCACCTGCAGTTCATTGATAAATTGGACAGACCTGCAGGAAACGGGTCGATTTTTCTTCGTCTAATACAACCTGGAGTTTATGATGTATCTACGAATGACGTGTTCAGGTGTGTAAAAAGCTTTCCTCTGTTGAGCTTGCTACATGGATCTGACTTCAGCAATCTGTGGGCAGGAAAATGCATCCCAACCACCATCACCATGCCACCATGCCCCCCCCCCCCCGTTCCCCTCCCTGCCCTGCTGACTCATTTTGTTTGAGGTTCATTTGATTCCTCTCAAGACTTCGTGTAATCTTAATCGAACATCCCACTGCCCCTTTTGGGTGGTGGTTCGTGCTCACATCATTATCAAAATGTCTCCCTTGTCTTTTGCCGTTTTCAGAATCTCATTTGTTTCTCATTCCCGCAGGAACTGTGAGAACAACCAGGGTGTATTTACTGCCCTGGATTTGAAGTCGATTTATGGCTCACATATCGATGACCTGCTTGACATCAGCAAGGTTTGTCCAACAACATTTGTGCAAAGTGCAATTAAACCGAGCTTGCATGCCAGACCGAGCGATTGGATGGTATCGGAGTGAGTGCCCACCAGGTGGCACGCAAAGCATACGTGACGTTTCCAACGAATTTTCATTTCGAATGAACGACCACAATTACGTTCACGTCGTGATCATCTGCTGAACATCGTTCCGACATTTGTTCTTGCAGTACACAGATGATTTTGAACAGAAGTTGGCTCGTGTGAATGTCAATGTAGGTGACGTCGAGATCTTGTCCACCAGTGGCAGGAATAACATTGAGGACTTTTACAACTCTGGTATCAATGATCTCAACTTCACAACCCTCTCCATGGAGGTAATTGCATTGTTATCAGTTATGTGGTGAATGCTTTGCCAATGATTGATTATGATGATGTTATTCAAAGTAATACTTGGCCTCAACCTCTTTCTTCTTCTTCTCCTCATTTTATTTTCAGATGGACAAAGGAATCGTGAAAATGGATCTTCTTGAGTTTGCTGACAAAATCAATAAAACAAATTTGGTATTTGTTTTCTGATCTCAAGCATTCTCTCACCACGTGTTAGATGTGTGCATGTGCTGTGGTGACGAAGATTTTATGGTTTTGCATGTTATCAATTTTGAACAGGCCTGTTCACCCCACGTTGCAGAAACTTGTTTTCTGCAGTAATCTAAGACTGTTGGAGGTGCTTGTACTCACTGTGGCCCTCAAAATAATTATTTATTTACATTTATGATGGGAAAGTTTCCTTATTTAGTGTTTGAAATGACAACGTATTCGTCAAATGAGAACTATTCTTTGACGTTACAATCATCCTTCAAATTTGCTTTCTGCTTTAATTGGGAACACTGCGATTCATTACAGCTCCCAGTGAGTCAACCCTCTTGGGCGTGTGTAACTGAGAATTACCTAGGCCTCAGCGGCTCATGCACAGTGTCTTCCTTTCCAAATTATCTGTGAAGTGGAAGAACCATTTCTGCAAAGTGCCCGTCTCGTCCTAAATAAGGTTTCTCGTGTCATTGCACCAGATACACACTCTTCCTATATGATGTCAACGATTAGTAACTCAATATGAATTGCGGTATCGCCTTAGTTTATACCTTACTTGATCAGTTTGTGTGGGATAAGTGTCTGCATGGCAATCGTATGAGACGACCATTGTTGCTGCAATTGGTGAAGCATCAGTGTGGGTGATGATGTGGATCAGTGTCAGCACAGTATGGAAACTCCTTCGATCCTGCAGTTTTATTGTCATGCTCATGGAGGAGCTGTGATGCAAATTGGGCACACATGCAGACAGACACATGAGACAACACCAGACTTGACTTTCACATAAACACAACCACTGAGCTTGGGGGAGGTGACGGTCACTTCCCATTTCATTATGGATACTAGTGAGGTCATCTTTATGACCTTGCTTTTCTCTCCACTCACAGCGGGTCAGTCAAGGAGAAATTTCCTCTCCTCATTGGATGCCAACCTATGGGTTTTTTTTCTTATGCTCTATCCTTTAAATGCTGAGCATCAAGCAAGGAAACAGCACTTATCATTTTTAGTGTTTGGTATGAATCGACGAGGGTTTGAACCACCAACCTCCCAGACTCAGAGCAGATGCTCTAACAAATTATGCCCTCATCACTTCCTAAGAGAGGAGTTGAATGTGCAAGTTGTGGAAAACCATGTGAAGATGATTACTTCAATATATTGTTATGTAAGAGTAAAGAGGCAACAAAAAAAAAAAAATTGAAAATTACAAACTTGCAGGTAACTGAATGAAGCCTCATTGGGGTGAAAGTGGGAAAACCCCTCCAACCATTTCTGCTCCCATCTAAACACACATTTCCCCCTATTTATGCACATAACCTATTAAATTTGCATTTTCTAAGTTTGATTCCTGCAAAAATCATTTTTCTTGTAATATTTTATTAATCTTGATGATTGTTATTTTGTTTTGATCGAAATGCTCTCGATCAACGTTTCCAGTTTGGCAGTTTTCACAGCCAATCAGTTTGTGGGTTAAAACCCGGACTTGCACCTGCATCGTATTTTGTATCCTGAAGGTGCTGTGAGGATTCAGCAGGTCAAAGTTTTAGGCATTTTTTGTGTGAATGAAAACCTTTTTCTTTTTTTTTTCAATCTTGCAGACCGACGCATCCGCACGGGCAAGCAGTCTGAGAAAGATTCATACCGATCAGGTCATTCCGATGAATGAGAGTATGGTAAGTGCTGTTAAATTAGTAAATGCAGAACTAATCATTTTGAAGTTCCTGTCTTGTTGCTATGAGAACTGCTTTATTGGTCTCTCATTCTCACAGAAACAACTGAAAACTCTCATCCAGGAGATCGAGACTATATCAAAAAGGATTCAGGTGATTTTATATCCACATTGCACACACAGCTTTCTTTAATACGCAATGTGGTACATCCTACCCATCACTGTTTTAATGTCATGATGCTTCTCTCTATAGGACAAGAAAGAAGCCAAAATAGAATGATTCTCTCATGTTTGCATCATGAATGAACTTCCCCTGTTTCTCCATACCTTCAACAAAAATTCTTACCACCCATCCAATGATCTTTATCACTTTATCCAGTTTGGGAATCTTGAGGTCCAGTTTGCAGAGGTTGTGTGCACATGACAAATTCTTTTCACATCTTTAACAGTGTCAGCACCGCTACCACACCCTCACATCTCCTACAAGTCTGCATCCCTCAAACCACACCACCTCTGCATGTCTCCCTCTTCAGCATCGCCCCTCACAGCTTCATTTCTCTCCCTTTCTGCATCCGTCCTCACCAGAACCTCTCAAAGCTTCCCCTTCTCCCCACCCATTCTTAAACCTTCCTCCTTAAAGCCTCTCCTCTCACCTTGCCCCCAAAAAGTGGCCCCACTGTCCTGCACCCTCCAAACACCTCCTCCCCAATCCCTGTGTAGACCTCAAACATCCGAGGTCTCTGCTCCAACCTGACATCTCTCAATCCAAGCTACTGCTAATAAACCGGACATCATCTGTTTAACAGAATCCTTCCTCCCACAGGATGTCCCTGACTCCCCAGCTATTGTCTCCTACAATTTGATAAGCCTGAACCATGCCCTGGTGGCATAATTACACTTCACATCAAGAACTCAATTTCTCACTGCCCTTGTATTCATGTCATACCTCCCAACCCCCAGGAGTACTTCTGGCTGGGATTTTTGCTCCGCTCCCACCACTTGTTCGTCTGGGTCTTGTACCGTCGTCCTAACAGCGACGACCCAATCTACAATCTCTCTCGGACAACATCGACAAACTTTTAACCACTCTCCCCAACTCTTTCTTCCCCATAAGTGGCAATTTCAGTTGTCACCGTGCAAATTGGCTGGGTGTTTGTACCTTTCACCAGTCATGCCACTTCAGCAAAGGACTTTTATGACTCCACGGGACTGACTCGATCTGAAAAGTTTTCCACCGGAATTTCTCCCAATGGCAAATCCTCCTTTCTGGTCTTGATGACAAACTTCCCTTACATATCTCCTGCTCTTCCTCTGCTCCAATTGGTTCATCTAATCATATGCTTGTGAAAGTCAACATCTCTCTGGCTATTCTCAGAGAGCTGCCTCAGCACTGGCGAGTCTGGCAGGTCACTCAAGCAAATTGGCAGGGACTCCAAACGCCCATCTCTCTTTTGGACTGGTTTCCCATATCTACTGCCTCTGATGCTAACTCAGCCTGGCAATTCTTCCACAGAAACCTACTCTCCAAATATGCACAGATTCATCCCATCTTGTCTTCAATTATCCCACCCTTCTTCCCGCCCATGGTACAATGAATCACGTGGTGAGGCAGCTGCTCTGAAATAACTTCCCTTTTCTTCCTTACTTGAAAGCTAACCCCACCAAAGGCAATCTCACCTCATTCCACAAAGTCTGCAACAAGTGTGTCAACTCTCAGGAGAACCAAAAAACAAATCTGTCCAACGTCTTGAATTAACTTTCAAACTTGTCTCCTTCCTATGAAACCTGGTGCCCCTTTGTTAAGTCTGTCTCTGGAGTATATCCCCCTCTCCATCCCTTCTCACTTTTCATGGCATCACAGCCGACTCCAATAGTGAGAAGGCTGAATGCTTCATTTCTGTGTTTGCTTCAAAAGCTTGTGTACCCAACCCCTCACTCTTGGTACCCATCTTTCCCTGTTGTACCCAACTGCTTCTAGACTGTGTCCTTTGCACCTGAGGAGATGAAGAAGTTTCTGGCACAACTTGCTCTGCTGGTCTTGCAAATCCTCTTTCTGCTCTGTTCACTCAATAATTTGCACGAGGTCATCTTCCATCTGGAAATCAGCCAACATCACTGCATTACATAAACGAGGTGCAAAAACGAATCCCCCTCAGTGCAGACCGGTTAGCTTACTTCCAATCATCAGCAAGGTCATGGAATGCAGCATCGCAGTTTATATGAAATCCTTCCTTTTCTTCAACAGCCTCGTCTCACCAATTTTGTTTCAGACTTGGTCACACTGATTCTTCTCACCCAACAATGGAGGGAGGCTGTCATTGTGAGACATGAGATCAAGGCCGTCTGACCATATCTCATGCTTTTGATACAGTTGTCTTCGTGCTTTACTCTCCAACCTCTCTGGCATCAAGGCCAACTCCACACATGGCTTACTGACTTCCTCTACTCTCGTAGTCAACATGTGGCTCTCAATGGAATCCTTTCATCTCCTCTCCCTGTCAAGGCTAGAGTGCCCCAAGGCAGTGTTCTCGGCCCATTCTTCTTCCTGATCTTCATCAGTGATATCTCTGACACTGGAAAATATGATTTATCGATTTGCTGATGACTCCACATCCATCATCCTTCAGACAGGCAGGCAGGTTGCATCCTCTTCGCTCTCTTGATATCTCGATAAAATCACAAGCTGGTCAAATACTTGGAATATATCTTTCAATCCTGACAAATCTCACTCTCACCATCTGACAAACACTCATCTACTTTCTTAATAATTATCGAGGAAGTTCAGTCACTCAATCCTTGGGTCTCACTATCAGCCATGATCTTACTTGGACAAAGCAAATTTCTTGGTTGGCCTGCAAAGCCAGTTGCCGACTGGGCCATCCTCTTTCATACAAAGTCCTTCCTTGGCACACCCTAACTCCTATCCACCGACAAGGTTGTCATCCACACAGCCTGATGGATTACTGCTCTCCTCTCTGGGCTGGCTCCCCTGCCTTACTTCTTATTTACCTTGATGCCATGGAAATCAAGGCCTCCAAAATTATTGGAATCTCCCACAATGAATCTGAGTCTGTGGACCTATCACTTTTCCCATCACAGATAGGTAACATAGCCAAGCCTGGTGTTGGCGCAGTGGTAAGGGCAGCGGCTTGGGATCCAAAAGGTCCTGAGTTCAAACCCCGTTGGGACACTGAATTAATACACCAGGGGGTTGACTCAGCCTGTCATCCTTCCGAGGTCGGCAAAATGAGTACCAGTATACTGGGCCGGTGTATACCCCGGTTAAAATAGGTGTACCATATCCCTGTGTCGTAAGAGGCGACCAGGGTTGCGTCAGGAAGGGAATCCGGCGTAAAACATGTGCCAAATCACTATGCGGATCATACGGATGATCCGCTGTGGCGACCCCTAACGGGAGCAGCCGAAGGAAGAAGAAGAAGAAGATAGGTAACATAGCCTTACTTTATATCTCGGTTTTTGTCTTTCTCTACCTCCTTTCTGGTCTTGCACCATCTGCTCTTTCCATGCTTTGTCCCCCCTCCCACTCTGCTTATCTGCAGGGTGCATGCAGTCCACCATCAACCCCCTTCTCATGAAACTCCCAAAATCCAGAATCACTGCTCACCTCCACTTTTTTTTTCCCCCACCTGTGGAACCTACATCCACATTTTCTTCAATCTCATTCCTCCTCTCAGTCTTCAAGACAGCTGATCACCACCATCTCAGATCATCCCCCATCCAACCGCATGATCTTTTCTACCCCCATTAACTCTCACCTTCTTCCAAATTTCCAGTTTTTCCTTTCTGGTAGTTTGCTTCTGTATCCATCTTGTCCACTCCACGCATTCTATGCATCCCTATGCCTCATTGCTCCCCACATCCCTTATTTGTCCAAGTCTCACTCTATTTTGTCCTTCCAACTCCACTGTTAGTGTTTTCTTCCCTTTTCTCTACTGTTCCTTTTGTTCTGTTACATAATGATCCGTTCAGTGTTCTCGCTCTTCCACGAGCTTTGACTCAAAACAAAAAATAAATAAATAAGTCTATTCTTTTTACCTGTTGGAGAGAATTTTGATTTGGGGAGAAACTGGAGCACAGTACCCATATTATGGCAGTTCACTGTGGTCAGACTGCATGCATGCTGAGGTGTACTGAGCTTTGTACTTTATCATTTTAACAGCCCGAGGTGAATCAAACACTGCATCTCCTGGACAATTTGGAATTTTTCATCAATAACGGATCCCTGCCCACTGTGAAGGAGGTACGTTTGTGAATGGAACGTGAAGAAAAATAACATTTGAACAACTGTGGGGCAATCTTTTAGGGACCAGCTTGTGTTGATGTATGCATGAAGGTGGGTGCCTAATATGGCCCGAGTTATTTATTTAATCATGGACATAATCGAGGCAAAAGGAAGAGTGAGGAGAAGAGGATAAAAAATTTTAAAAAGAAGAAGGAAATGGTAGGGTCCATTTGGATACAATAAGCAAGGAAGTGATTGAACATACAGAGAGAAGGGGATGAACCTGCTGGTAACATGGTTGGGTTGGTGGGTGTAATAAATATCATGGGGGTGGTGGGTATGAGACTGTGGTGTGTCTCCTGAGTCCTGCTTGTTTCCACACAGGTTGTCGTGAATTACTTTTCCAACATCACCGACGATTTCCAGCAATATGTCAAGTGGGTGAGAAGCAATGTAAGTGAACCCCTCGATTACATGGAGCATTTTTTTGAGAAACGTGCTGGCGATCCTGTTACACATGCAACTCGGGACAAAACCATTCGTCACCTGAAAGTAGAAGTGAAAACAAAACTTTTGCGGAGTTTTGCTTTGAATAACTTGAATACTGATGTGTTTGTGTTTGGGTGTTTGTGCATGAAATTCACCGCAAAGTTCACTTCCCTTTGTGCAATCTAAGTACTCTCTCGTTCTTTCGTAAATCCCCGACTCGATCTGTTTATTTCAGGTATTCCCACCGAACACATTTCTAATAAGGGTACCACAACCCCCTCCCCCCCCCACACACACACACACACTAAAATTCCAAGACAAGGGTGGTTTTGATGATGTTATCCATTTTCCAAGCATAACAGAGATGGAACTAACGTTGGAAGGGAAGTTAAACTTCTAAATTTAAACACACCATCTCTTATGTTAACAACCAAATGTAAGGAAGTTAATTTGCAATCTGAAAGTAAAGTTGTGTTTTTCTGATCGTTTTCTTTATGGTTAGTGTTATACTTAGAGCAAAGGAATATTTCTCAACCTTGTGCACGATTCTTAAAAACAGAGTTTCTGAAAGCAGAGTCAGTTAGTCTCTGGTGTCATCTTCACAACCATGCTAACAATGCTGAGCTTTGAACTTTGGTGTTTTACAAACACAAGAGCACATGTTCGAGTAGTCGGACAAAGCAACGACGTCATTACACACAATTTTAATATGGATGATGAAAAGTTAGACCTGTTGTGATAGAAATTGTATCGAAGCAATCAAACGTGATACTCTGGTTCTGACAGGATGGCACAGATGTGCGCACCCCCATCTCTAAGCTCTAACCTGGGTTTGAATCCGACCCAGCTATAAACTGCCATCCTTATGTTGCACAGACAGGCAGGGTGATTCATTGATGTGTCATCCTGTCTGCCAGCATTTGTCGGTGAATGTTAAAGATCCCAAGGTGTCTTTCACGAAGAGTCGGCAAGCCATCTCTGGCACCGTAGCCAAATTACAAATTCCTGTCCCAACAATGGGCTCAGCCGCATTGCATCAGCGGCACGGCCGTGACCTCAGTCAATGATGCTACCCCGCAGCTTTGTGCCGCATATGAACAAATAGGAGTCTGTGGTTACACGGTTGGGGTGAATATGTGACCCAACAACATCTTTGAACCATGCTACTCGTCCACCCACCTGAGACGGTAACAAGTTTGCAAAATCTGTCGTATTAACTTGGTTGTTGCACAGTTGATCACGAAGTTGGGAGGCTGCAAACCTTTGGTGAATGTTGTGAAATCCATCGAGTCCATCCTCTGCAAGCTCGTCATTAACTGCACCGTAAGTTGACATTCACACTATCTCCAACAGCCTGCCCACGTGTTAAACGAGGACGATTGCCATTTTAGCTCAACGGTCAGAAATGCCATATTTCATTTGATATCGAATAATTTGTGTCATCCACATTTAGCCAATCAGTTGAGCTGATGATCTCGCTTGGTTGTATTCCCACAGAATGTGTACTGGTTTGGCCTTGGTTGGAGCCTCTTCTTCCTCATCCCAACCATCATCTTTGCAGTGAAACTTGCCAAGTTTTTCCGTCGGATGGATGCCGAGGAAACCTACGAGAAGTAAGAGGGTGGAATAAGGATTGGCTGGCTGCCTCTTGAACACCCTGGCTTGAACTGAGCAGCAGTCACATTTTTACTTCCTTAATTATTGCAAGCCAAAAACTAAGATTTCCAAAATTGATGAATAAATTATTCAAATTTAACATGCTTTAAAAAGGGCAGAATGTTTGAAGAATTTGTCTTTAATTGTGGCATCGATATTGTATGACCCCAAAATAGGATCGGGAGGGGTGTGGAGGAGAGGAAGAACTGCTCCTCCACGGGTGGGGTGGAGAGTGAAAAATGCTAAATGGAGGAGTGGGATGGGGGAAGAGTCACCAGAGGGGTGGGGAAGTCTATAGTGGGGTGCAATGACATGGTTATCATGGAGACGGTTCTCAGAGACATGTGAAACTATATCAAGGTGGGAGAGAATGCATTCAGGTGGATTTGATGTTAATTTTACAACAGTTAGAATTCACCTGTTTTTGGATGTTCACTGCACCTCGTATTCCACAATTCAAACGAGGTTAAGCCGTCTCTCTCACCACGAAACCAAATCGAGCCACATGATGGATAATTAACAGATGGCTAACCAATTAAGTGATAATCACTTTTAAGCTTTTCAAAATCTCTTGTCAATTAAATCGCTGTATGTTGGCTTAAGCACTTGACCACATCATCCACAGGCACAATTTACCATCATGTGACCTCATCATTGAACTGACGTTTCATCCCGCTAAGCTTTTCTCGAACGCTGGACACTCGGCTCAACATCTAATCGCACATCGTCTCCCTGCAAGCATTTTCCCTTCACTTGCTCTCTCTGTTTTTCGACCCATTTGGTTTGTTTAACTCGTCAATGATGAAATGAACAGGAAGTCATTTAAAACAGAAACTGCGATTCGCATCAAACCTTGAACACATTTTGCATGCATTTCATTGTTTCCTCCACATTTTTCGGATTCTCAGTACCTCGCTGCTTGTTTTTCTACATTTGTTGCTTTTTAAGTGATGAAGCCACTTCAATATTTGGCGATGGCTTTCCTTCCATCCATCCATCACAAATGAAGGAGAGGAAGAAGAGGAACCTTTAACACATCGTGTTAAATTCTGATGGGTTCCAAAGGGTGATTTGAATGGGTGATTCTAATGGGTGATTTGAATGTGTTCTCATGGGTGATTTGAATGTTTTCCAATGGGTGATCCGAAAGGGCGATTTGAATGTGTTCTCATGGTTGATGTGAATGTGTTCTTATGGGTGATTTGAATGCGTTCTAATGGGCGATTTGAATGTTTTCCAATGGGTGATTCTAATGGGTGATTTGAATGCGTTCTCATGGGCGATTTGAATGTGTTCTTATGGGCGATTTGAATGTTTTCCAATGGGTGATTCTAATGGATGATTTGAATGCGTTCTCATGGGCGATTTGAATGTGTTCTTATGGGCGATTTGAATGTGTTCTTATGGGTGATTTGAATGTTTTCTAATGGGTGATTTGAATGTGTTCTCATGGGCGATTTGAATGTGTTCTCATGGGTGATCCTCACGGGTGATTTGAATGGGTGATTCTGAAGGGTGATTTGAATGTGTTCTGATGGGTGATTTGAATGGGTGATTCTGAAGGGTGATTTGAATGTGTTCTCATGGGTGATTCTCATGGGTGATTTGAATGTGTTCTAATGGGTGATTTGAATATGTTCTAAAGAGTGATTTGAATGTGTTCCAATGGGTGATTCTAATGGGTGATTTGAATGTGTTCTAATGGGTGATTTGAATGTGTTCCAATGGGTGATTTGAATGTGTTCTGATGGGTGATCCTAAAGGGCGATTTGAATGTGTTCTAATGGGCGATTTGAATGTGTACTAATGGGTGATTTGAATGTGTTCTCATGGGTGATTTGAATGGGTGATTCTCAAGGGTGATTTGAATGTGTTCTCATGGGTGATTCTGATGGGTGATCCAAAAGGGCGATTTGAATGGGTGATTCTAATGGATGATTTGAATGTGTTCTCATTGGGTGATTCTAATGGGTGATTTGAATGTGTTCTCATGGGTGATTTGAATGTTTTCCAATGGGTGATTTGAATGTGTTCTGATGGGTGATCCTAAAGGGCGATTTGAATGTGTACTAATGGGCGATTTGAATGTGTTCTCTTGGGCGATTTGAATGTGTTCTCACGGGTGATTTGAATGTGTTCTAATGGGTGATTTGAATATGTTCTAAAGAGTGATTTGAATGTGTTCCAATGGGTGATTCTCATGGGTGATTTGAATGTGTTCCAATGGGTGATTTGAATGGGTGATTCTGAAGGGTGATTTGAATGTGTTCTG
Source organism: Eptatretus burgeri (assembly GCF_056783735.1). NCBI lineage: Eukaryota > Metazoa > Chordata > Myxini > Myxiniformes > Myxinidae > Eptatretus > Eptatretus burgeri. The sequence goes on from NC_140961.1 coordinate 32,077,565, forward strand.
ATGGGTGATCCAAAAGGGCGATTTGAATGGGTGATTCTAATAGGTGATTTGAATGTGTTCTAATGGGTGATTTGAATGTGTTCCAATGGGTGATTTGAATGTGTTCTGATGGGTGATCCTAAAGGGCGATTTGAATGTGTTCTAATGGGCGATTTGAATGTGTACTAATGGGCGATTTGAATGTGTTCTCATGGGCGATTTGAATGTGTTCTCATGGGTGATTCTCACGGGTGATTTGAATGTGTTCTAATGGGTGATTTGAATATGTTCTAAAGTGATTTGAATGTGTTCTAATGGGTGATTTGAATGTGTTCCAATGGGTGATTTGAATGTGTTCCAATGGGTGATTTGAATGTGTTCCAATGGGTGATTTGAATGTGTTCTCATGGGTGATTTGAATGTGTTCTAATGGACGATTTGAATGTGTTCTAATGGGTGATTTGAATGTGTACTAATGGGCGATTTGAATGTGTTCTCATGGGCGATTTGAATGTGTTCTCATGGGTGATTCTCACGGGTGATTTGAATGTGTTCTAATGGGTGATTTGAATATGTTCTAAAGTGATTTGAATGTGTTCTCATGGGTGATTCTCACGGGTGATTTGAATGTGTTCTAATGGGTGATTTGAATGTGTTCCAATGGGTGATTTGAATGTGTTCCAATGGGTGATTTGAATGTGTTCCAATGGGTGATTTGAATGTGTTCCAATGGGTGATTTGAATGTGTTCTCATGGGTGATTTGAATGTGTTCTAATGGGTGATTTGAATGTGTTCTCATGGGTGATTTGAATGTGTTCTCATGGGTGATTTGAATGGGTGATTCTCACGGGTGATTTGAATGTGTTCTAATGGGTGATTTGAATATGTTCTAAAGAGTGATTTGAATGTGTTCTAAAGAGTGATTTGAATGTGTTCTGATGGGTGATCCTAAAGGGCGATTTGAATGTGTTCTAATGGGCGATTTGAATGTGTACTAATGGGTGATTTGAATGTGTTCTCATGGGCGATTTGAATATGTTCTAATGGGCGATTTGAATGTTCTCAAGGGTGATTCTCATGGGTGATTTGAATGTTTTCTGAAGGGTGATCCTAAAGGGCGATTTGAATGTGTACTAATGGGTGATTTGAATGTGTTCTCATGGGCAATTTGAATGTTCTCAAGGGTGATTCTCATGGGTGATTTGAATGTGTTCTAATGGGTGATTTGAATGTTTTCTGAAGGGTGATTCTTACGGGTGATTTGAATGTGTTCTCATGGGTGATTTGAATGTTTTCTGAAGGGTGATTCTTACGGGTGATTTGAATGTGTTCTCATGGGTGATTCCCATGGTTGATTCTTACGGGTGATTTGAATGTGTTCTAATTGGTGATTTGAATGTGTTCCAATGGGTGATTCTTATGGGTGATTTGAATGTGTTCTAAAGGGTGATTTTCATGGGTGATTCTTACGGGTGATTTGAATGTGTACGAATGGGCGATTTGAATGTGTTCTCATGGGTGATTCTCATGGGTGATTTGAATGTGTTCCAATGGGTGATTTGAATGTGTTCTAATGGGTGATATGAATGTGTTCCAATGGGTGATTCGAATGTGTTCTAATGGGCGATTTGAATGTGTTCCAATGGGTGATTCGATTGTGTTCTAATGGGCGATTCGAATGTGTTCTAATGGGCGATTCGAATGTGTTCTAATGGGTGATTCTCATGGGTGATTCTTATGGGTGATCTGAATGGGTTCTAATGGGTGATTTGAATGTGTTGTTATGGGTGATTTGAATGTGTTCCAATGGGTGATTCGATTGTGTTCTAATGGGCGATTCGAATGTGTTCTAATCGGTGATTTGAATGTGTTCTAATGGGCGATTAGAATGTGTTCTAATGGGTGATTTGAATGTGTTCCAATGGGTGATTCGAATGTGTTCTAATGGGCGATTCGAATGGGTGATTCTCATGGGTGATTCTTACGGGTGATCTGAATGGGTTCTAATGGGTGATTTGAATGTGTTGTTATGGGTCATTTGAATGTGTTGTTATGGGTCATTTGAATGTGTTCTGAAGGGCGATTTGAATGTGTACGAATGGGCGATTTGAATGTCTTCTGAAGGGCGATTTGAATGTGTTCTAAAGGGCGATTTGAATGTGTTCCAATGGGTGATTTGAATGTGTTCTGAAGGGCGATTTGAATGTGTACGAATGGGTGATTTGAATGTGTTCTGAAGGGCGATTTGAATGTGTTCCAATGGGTGATTTGAATGTGTTCTGAAGGGCGATTTGAATGTGTACGAATGGGCGATTTGAATGTGTTCTGAAGGGTAATTTGAATGGGTGATTCTAAAGGGTAATTTGAATGGGTGATTTTTATGTGTTTTGTTTGTTTCTTGGTTTTGCCGATTTCATATAAAAAAATGCCAAACTGAACCACTTCCTTCGGATACGTGTGTAATATATTAATTTTTTGCCTTTGCCTTTTTTTGTTTTTGTTTTTGTTTTCCGTTTCAATTTTGACTTTTTTTTTTCTTCAGTGTTTATCTCGAGGAATTGGGGAAGAAAATTCGTCCAGTGAAAGTACAAGCCAAAGAATGTAACGTTGAAGAAAACGCATATAGCTTCCCTCTTTGAATGAACAAGATTTGTATAGACTCGCACTCACTGATGACAACAGGCTTCCTTCCCGTGAAGCCAACAAGACAGCCACACTGAGGTATGTCGATGAGAAAACGCATGATCGATGAAAATAGATCTGTGCACTCACACACTTTGGCCAATTACAATCGTTTCTCCCTTTGGATGAGGCGAATAAGCAGCGTTTTTGTTCGTCTTCACGTTAGTTCTTGTATAGATGCACTGAATTTAGACTTTGTTAAATCATGGGGTTCTTGGATATATATTTTTTTTATAACGAGCTTTGAAGAATTGGGTGTTTTGGTCATGGGAAAGCACAATGAATGATTAATGAATTGGTTAATTTTGCAAGATTGCACTGGTTCTTTGAAGTATTGTATCGGTTAAATAACTTGAGGGATTTGAAATGTTGTACAGCGATATTTATTGTTTATATTTATACTACTTTAGCAATTGACTTGTTACAAATAAATGGTTTGCTTTTGAGGCATTTTTTTTTCCTGTTTTGTGTCAAAGTAGAAGTCAGGAGGGTGTGTTCACATGTGTGTGGATGTGTTGTCCACCAAGCAGGTGATGTTTTCTACCAGGTATTACTATGGACCACCATTCAAAGAGGGCAATGCATCCAAATAATTGAAGTTTTACCAATCCTAGTTAGACAGCACTTTTTGCCTTGATTGTATCAGCAGCTTCACCAACAATTTATCTAAACCTTGTGAAACTCCCTTAAAAAAAAAGGTAAAGGATACCATTAATGTAAGGGTGGGCTGTCAGGATGTCTGAGGTACACACACTCACCTCTAACCTGTCTAGCTTGGGTTCCTGACCCAGCTATAAACTGCCATCCTGCTTCACAGGCAGAATGATTCATCAATGTGTGTGCCATCCATCAGATGAACATTAAATTGGGCATCCCTTCTGCCAGCATTCATTGGTGGACGTTAAAGATCCCATGGTGTCTTTCACGAAGAGTGGGCGAGCTATCTCTGGCACCATGGCCAAATTCCAAATGTGTGCCCTCACCAGCAGAGGGCATTGGCATCAGTAGTACAGCCTTACCCTCAGCCAATGATGCTACCACGCAGACTTATACTGCATACACACAAAGAAAAATGTAAGGGTATGAAACCATAACCTTTCACAAGTAATGGAACAGAGGATTAAAAACAAAGTTGAAGCTGAAAGAGGCCAGCAAGGATACCGTTCATGACTCCCATCCTCTGTGTTTGAAAGGGGGAAGGAGGAGAGGAGAGGAGAGGAGAGGAGCAAGAAGAGAAGGGTGGGGAAAAGTGGACAGATTTAAAATGTCCAATACAATCATTGCACTTAGCTGTGTAAAGCCAAGAGATGTCATACCAATTCAGAAGCAGATTTTGTTTCAGCACCATTGTATGGCAGGTCAGTTGCTTGCAGATTGCATAATGGTGTTCTCCAGGCAGTCCCAGGCCGTTGATGTGTAACGGTGAACGCGTACTCGATGTCGGCACAGCAGCTTGTGCAGCAGTGGCCGAGCCGCTCGCAGGTGCAGTTCATCAGGGTGGCAAGGAAAGGGGCATTCATCCGATAACTGTGTTCTTTGACAGTGCCCAATCAGTTCTTGCACAACTTCCAAAACACTCAGGTTGATGGGACAAAATGCACAAATTTCACTGAGATGGGAATCCAGCCCACGGCTTCTTGTAAAGGCCTCCAGGAACATGGAGAAAAGCTTAGATTTTAGGTTGTGGCTTTGCTTTGCGACTTTCTTTGCAACAATAATTGCATTCCGTAGGTCTCCACAGCTTACAAGTCTCCGCAATGCCTTTACGATTGTTTGTGGATGGCCACTATGCAGTTCCAGCTGTGTACGCAGCCATTGCACACTGTCCCCTTCAGCAGGAAGTGCTGCTATTGCTCTTTTATACAGAATTTCATTGATCGGCTCAGTTATTGCAGCATTCTCTAATTTTCTTTGCATTAATGACACAAATGGTACGACGAGGTCAGGATTAGTATAAAACAAGGCCTTGCACACAAGCTCAAAAGATAGTGACCGAGTATCTGGTGGCAGGGATAACAGCAGCTGCCAGAACTGTGCACAGCAACTTGAGTGCAGTTTGTTGTCGTCGCCCATGTAAATCTTCAACACCTGCCACAGGGTGGAAGTGAAGTACTCAGGACAGAGAACAGCTGAAATGGGTTCAATATTCAAAATGTCTTTGAATAAGGAACCAGTAGTGCGTTTTTGGTCTTCTTTTTGGTCTTCCTTTTGGGAATGGAGTTCCCAAGTACTACCAGAGTGCTGTGGGCAGTGCTCTTTCAGCAAGCACGAGTCCAGAGTGAGATCGTAGAAGCCCTTTGTAGTGAGCACGCAAGGATTCTTTTCATCAGTGTTTGTAATATCCAATGCTGGACCAGGTAATGGTGAGTGAGCAAGGATACAGCACTTGTTCACATCGATTACACACAATTCCTTGCCGACAACAATGTAAACCAAATTGCCATGTGCTTTCATAAGGACTGCATCTCTTCCTTCTTTCGATATCCGTGTCAGCAAAGGCACTTGGCAAATGCATTTCAAAGTAGTGTGCACCATCCAGATGGTACCACTCGTATCAGCTGCAACAAACCCTTCCCAGCACAGTGTTGCCATACATAGACCGGGTCCATCAGCCCGAAGATCTTGCCAGTTAAGACACAGTGCAAATAAGTCGACTCCTTTTGGCCCGATTGCCACGCGTGTCGCTGCACCATGAAGTGTGCACAAGGCCAGTGAAGGTTGAATTGAGACAGGTTTGTAGGTCAGTACGATTGAGGTCAATGACTGCACAGCTCCATCAGATGGCCACATTAAGATGCAATTCCGCCCAGCTGTAATACTGCACGGCACACACTTCCGAAGGATGCACCGTGCTGGTCCCAGACTTGGCCGCCCCGATCCATCACTTAGGAGCCTACGTAACCACACGCTGCATCCAAAAGCCGAAGGCATCGACGATTTTCCAGCAACCACTTCCTGACACCAGATTACGTCGGTGTTCGAGATGGTCACGGATCGGAGGTAATATGCAGACTCTGTTGTCACGTATGCCTCAGTTTTGGCTTTCCATGCCATTCCATCATGATGCCAGAATTGCAGGCAACCATTTTGGAACCCTGCAGCAAGCCAAGACAGTTCCAACAGGCAAATTGCAAGCGGCCTGGTAGAACACGAAAGCAGAGGGATGAATTTCGTACCACTTGGATTTTCACACTTGCATTCAACAGCTGGGATATGCGCCATCGCTGCTGTATTCTGCCTCGACCAAACAAATACACATTTCTTGCCAGCAGCTTTCACTGAGAAATCAGTCGCAACAAAGTTCCTCATCTTCACTGCTTGTGTTAGAAACTCTGACAACTGTATGGAATCTACAAGTGCATCTGACTTCTGAACAAGAGCCATGAGAACAATGTCTACATGATGACAGCTTACCTTTTATATCCAATCAAACAGGATAGGCATGAAAAGCTGTCTAATTTTAGAAGGGTTTTTTTTGCTCTTTGTTAACTTCTGCTTTTGTCTTGTTGTTCACTTTTTGACTTGTTCGGAGAAGTCCCGAAAATCACCCTCTCACAACGTTACGTAATACTTCAATTTTCTTGGTTGTGACTCGAACAAGGAAATATGAACCACAATAGTAATATCCAGCATTTATACACCAGTATGCAGCAACCACAGCACCACTTTAGCTCACAGATCCATGACATCAAATACAGAGAATGGTTAAAAGGTGCTTGTGAACAAATTGTGCACAATTCATAGCTGCTAAAAAGCTTTGGAACTACCCCAAATCTACCCCCAAGAGAGCAGTGGAAAAATTATTGAATAATGAGTAGACTTTCTGCCCAAGGCATTGCGATCAAGTCGACATGGGGTGTGGGGGGGGGGGGGTGGTTTCGATGTGATGAAGGGAAAATTCAGAGCAATTTCCTTGTAAAAAATGGTGTGACATTGACCACATTCTTGTGGTTGAAAAAGAGACGTCACTTGTCCTTTAGAAGTCTGGTGATTGGAGGCATTGCTATTTTTAAGCAAAGCAAAAGTTCAATTGCAGGTTGTAAACATACTATTAGACAGTCTACTGTGTTTTCACAATGGTGCCTTAGCTTGGCAATGCTCTGGTCTGACATTTCAACCACAGAGTTCCTGATGAAGACCATCCAGTCTTCAGGTTAGACGTGTGTCTTGCCTCCAAGGACAACTAAATTAGTTGGTGGTCCCTTGCTTTTTTTTTTCTCCAATGAATGGTTAATGCCAAGAATGTCAGCTTCAATTTGCTTCCCACAGTGGTTAGCATCGCTGCAACACTCCAAGCTGCTCTGCCCAAAACACACCCCACCCCCTCACAACCAAGATAAACAGTGACCTCCAAGCCCAACACCTGCCCAACCATAAGCCATTGATCAAAGCAGCAAAGTCACATGTCCCAGGCAACAATCAAACGATGGAAAATGTGGACCCTCAAACGATGGAAGGCCACTGAACATGCAGGCCACATCCAAAATATCTCCCTATCGTCATCAAACTGCAGGGTTCTGATCTACCATAGACAGAATGAGTCTTATGGTCTCAACCATCTTTGCTCAGGAATTGGCAGATTCAATGCCTACATGCGACTGTAGTCTCACTCAAACTGCAGGCCATTTTATTGAGGAATGTGGCACACACAGCTGCCCTGCGCAGACTCGCACCATAGGCATGGTTGAGAACTGCCAACTTCACTTCCTTATCTCGATGCCACAAGCAAGAGAAAGACAGCAAGGTTCAGGTCTGACATGTCAACCAGAGTGGTCCTTCAGTCCCAGATGAAGACCACTCAGTAGTTGAAATGGATGTGCATGTTGTATAGTAGGGACAGCTAAACGAGTTGGTGTACCCCCCCCCCACTTCCTCTCCCCCATTTTTGTTTTTTTCTCTCAGACGAACGGTTAATGATACAAACATCAGCCTCTCCTTTCCTATGGTGGTTACAACGATCATTGCTCTGTTGAGTTCATCTATAATTGGTGGCCCTTCATTACCTCCACCACTAAAGGTGGACTGAGGTTATGTTTCACTCCTGTTTGTCTGTGAGCAGGATGTCTCAAAGTTATGGACAGATTTGGTGTGTGCCAAGGAAGAATTAATTCGATTTTGGTGAACATCTGGATCTGAGAATTTTTCAAGGGATTCTTTATAATTGAGAGATGGGGCCAAAACCAATATGTAGCATGATATCTCAAAAAATTGTGGACAGATTATGACAAAAACTTGGATGAGTTGGGTACGTGACGAAAACAATCCGATTCGATTTTTACTTTAGGTCCGGATGCAGATGAGGCCCATCAGTGGAATACAAAATGTAAACTGTTCAGCCTGGCAGAGGTATGTGCTCTTCTGAGTTTTAGAATCTGTTTTGTCATCTTTATGAGTACATTCTTGGTGGATTAATTGTTTTGTCACCAGAGAAAACCATTGTTATCTGTGCAGACTTTTCACTCACGACATGACCTGAAACCACTCACGACATGGCTGAGTTCTAACCTGAAAAAACTTCTCAACGTGTTCTTTGGCTTAATGGTCAGAGCGTCCGATCTGAGTCTGGGAGGTAGGCAGTTCGAACGCTGGCCGAGTCATCTCAAAGACTTTAAGCATTTAAAAAAGATAGAGCAAGGACAAAACCAAAGGTTGGTAATAATAGCACATCGGCCAAATGGCCTCCTCTTGCATTGAAGCTCCTTGTAAGGAGGCACATTTATTCTAACACAGCCTGCCCATTTGCAACCAAATGAATAAAAGCAACACAAGATCAAACTTATTCTCATTTTATTAAATTAAAACTATTTCAGCAACTTACAAACATCCATCACAAGGGCTTGTTTTCCTCATCTTTGTATCATGAAGCAGTCCCTATGGTGAAAATGAATAAAACCCTACCGGCTACGTTTCTACCTGCAAGTCATTTTGTTGAAGAAGAGTGCTTGCAGCTCACCGAGTGTGCAGTGTGGGAACTACAGCGTTGAACATTTGTGATGTTGCTCTGCATACGATGCTTACTAAAAGGTCATTCGATGAAAGAAGTTGTTAAAGACCAAAGTTTTGCAAACGTGCACGGTGACATGGCAGAAGACCACGGTTTGCTCCGTAGGCCGACGACAAATACTTTTTGGTGGAAACAGTGGCGTTAATGTGCTATGAATAATGAGTTTTGCAGGCAACACGTGACCACCAAGCACGGGATCATGGGAATAAGTGGTCGAGCATGATAGTTGTGCAGTGGTAATCAAGCCCTTTTACAGAACGAGCACATGGACAAGTGAGCACAAACTCGTGCCGTTAGCTTTACTTCGCACTTGCCTTGCTCTAATACAGTCGATGCAATACAACTTTACAATAGCACGCGAGGCAGAACATCATGAAGACATTGAAGCTGGATTACAACTGCCGTGAGTACCACCGGTGCTGCTTCAGTGGCTTTATCGATGCAACAAAAGTGCTTTGAATGACCATTCCTCTTGAATCAATGAAAACGAGTCCACATGCAGTGTTTGATCCGTGTATTCGATGTTACATTTCCACTTGCAGGTTTTACTGAGAGCCAACTGGTTGACTTAGCTTGAGCAATTAGTAGGTACCCTTTCTCCTTGGAGCTCTCAGCATGATTTGCACCTGCAAATGCAGCAGATTGTGCTTGCAGAAGATCCGTGGTCGGTTTCAGGTAGGATGAACTATGATCGAAAGAAAACACTTGTGCTTTAAGTAGACTGGCTTGAGGGGAATAATTTAACTGTACAGTTGTCGCTGCTATGTACTGTAACTACAATGGTGGTGTTGTGCCAAAGATTACTATACCAGACTCTTCCCAGAGAGGAAATGGCAGTTGACCAGTGGGAAGTTACCAGAAAGGGCTCTTCGGTTCCCAACGGGGGTTTGTGATGTTCCATTTAGTGCCCAGACTTGGCTCCGCACAAGTAAAAGTTTCCAGGCCGTCTTGTACGCAGCAGCTTTAAAGGCCACTTCTCCACCAATAAATAAATAAAATAAGTCAATGCCTCCCAAGGATGTGTCTTCTCGTTTTCTTACCGAACATGAGCAACTGTAATGTCCCTGACAGGTAGTTCACTTGCAACTTTCTCAGACAAGATGGTTGTAGCTTAAGCAATACCTGGACTTCCATCTTCTTGCCACGTGAGGAATGTCCCACCAACAGTATTGAGAAAGGCTCACGATATCGGAACGTTCTGGAAGTCTGCAATCGATCTCATGATCTCTTCATCCTGAAAGACAACGGTAAACATTATCGTAGACGCCACATGTCCGGGTTAGAGCGAGGACTGTGGTTACATAACGTGAAACTCACATTTTTACAAGCCCACATGAATTCATCCATCGTCACCACACCATCTTTGTTTCGGTCCATTTTCTGTGGGGAGAGATAAGTGGAAAAGGAGAGAGAGAGTTTAATCTGCAAAAAGGGACACCAGCTGTGAAAATTCCCCATATGGTTTGTACATCTTGGTACTTTCCTCATTGGTACCATAAGTGGATGTGCCACTACCCTCCATCATACTAGAGATAGGGATGAGGGATACATGTTTATGTATTAAAGCATACTTGAGGGTGTTGTTATTCTCAAAAGAGGCTCACCAACGAGGGTGCTACGTGCATTTATCTCTTTGAAACCTTCCCTTTTTTTATGGACTTGTATTTTCCCAGAATTAAGAGACTTTCCTCTTTCGACATTCCATTGGCGCCTTGCATGGTGTTATCACATAGTTGTTACCGCCTCGCTATATACAGACTGTTGTTGCAGCTCATGCACCACACCCTCGTTACCCTGTGCAAGCAAAGCAAAAAGCGGGTTTTAATAATTAGTTCATGTCTGTCTGTATTATCAGTTTGTGATGGAGGAAGAACTTATTTAAATTGAATGCTTATCCAGGGATTATGAACACGAATCGGAATGTGAAGAGGAAGACAAACCTGCCGCTTTACCGTACTTTGACTTAGAATTTGTCCCAACCACACATGTGCACAGAGGAGTGAGATCATTTTTAAACAGTGAAGCCATTTCAATATTTGGGTGTGTCCTTCCTTTCATCCATCCACATTGAACTGAATGCAAGACTGGAAGGATTATGGCTGTTCAGATTGCACGCACCATTGTTGTCACCATTTATACATACTTTTGGCCATTTAGTGTACATGACATGAAGTCGCAAACTGCCCTTTTTGTTGAGAGTTGGCGATTCAGCTCTTTCCCAAATGGATTCCTTTACACCTCGAGTGAGCAACTTTTTTTTTTTTTTTACCTCTGCCACCGAAGTTGAAGGAGGTTACGTTTGCAGGATATCTCAAAAAGTTGTGGGTGGATTCAGACTAACTTGGTGGACAGGTTGGGTGTGTGTGACAACGCTGAACTGATTAAATTTTGGTGAAGATCCAGATCCGGATCCGACGACTTGAATTTTTTAAAGTGACTCTTCACCAGTGAGAGATCGGGCTCAACAAATATATGGCACGATAACTCAAAAAGTTGTGGACGGATTCGGATGAAATTTGGTGGACACGTTGGGTGTGTGACAAAGAATTGATTCAATTTTGGCGAAGATCCAAATCTGGATCTGGATACGAGAGTTATTTAATTTTCACAGTGATTTTTCACCATTGAGAGATAGGGCCAAAAACGATACAGAGCATGACATTTCAAAAATCTAATGGGCCCGATATGTTCTCGTGGATCAGGCATTGCGTGGCGGAGGTATGCGCTCAACCGAGTGCCCTTCTAGTGTATTTTCAAGTGATTCTTCACCATTGAGAGATAGGGCTAAACTAATATATAGCACGATATCTCAAAATGTTGTAGACGGATTCGGACAAAACTTGGTGGACACGTTGAGTGTGTGACAAGGAAGAATTGATTCAATTTTGGTGAAAATCCGAATCCGGATCCAGATCTGATAATTTTAAAAGTCATTCTTCACCATTGAGAGATGGGGCCAAAAACACTATGAGGTGTGTTCAAAAAGTATCCAACCTTAATATTTTGTGCGTAAACAAATGAAGCAAGGGAGGCGTGGTTTGGTGCACATATGTAGGTGATCCTAATCCGTATGCGTGAATATTTTCCCGCCTGCAGAAGCTGTCAGTCACCGACAGGCCGCCGATGAGTGAAGAAGTGTGAGTGCTGTCGGATTTTGGTTTTTGACAAAATGACGGAAAAACTTGAACAACGCTGCTGCATCAAATTTTGTGTAAAGCTTGGCAATTCCCAAGTGGAAACGATCCGGAAGATTCAACAGGCCTTTGGGAACGAAGCAATGGGCATCACACAGATAAAAAGAGTGGTACAACCGCTTCAAAGATGGTCGCACATCAGTAGAAAGTGAAGCACGTTCTGGTAGGCCCTCAACATCCCGAAATGAGATCGTCATTGACCAAGTGAGTACCCTGCTGATGCAGGATCGTCGAATCACGATCAGAGAACTTGCAGATGAGGCGAGTGTCAGCATTGGATCCGTTCATTCCATTGTGACTGAGGATTTGGGCTTAAGGAGAATCTCAGCGAAGTTTGTGCCAAAGCTGCTGACGATCGAGCAGAAGCAACTCCGTTTGGAGATCGCACAAGACATGCTGGAGACTGTGAACAGCGATCCCAACTTCTTCAACACAGTGATCACTGGCGATGAGACCACAGTGATCCGTCATTTTGTCAAAAACGAAAATCCGACGGTGCTCACTTCCACTTCCTCACTCATCGGCGGTCTGTCGGCGACTGACAGCTTCTGCAGGCGGGAAAATATTCACGCATACGGATTATGCGTGACGCATACAGACCCAGAAATATTCACGCATACAGACCCAGAAGTATTCATGCATACGGACCCAGAAGAGAAGGTAGGGCAGTTTTTGCAAACTTTGAAGTTACGTGACGCGAAAGCGAAATTCAAAAATCCGGCCCGACCAAATTTAGATATTGTCCCATAGATTCATATGCCACAATCAAATTCAAGATCGCTTGAGAAATGTAGGAGGAGATAGATTTTGAAAATCGTCATTTTCGCATTTTTTGCCAACTTTGAAGTCACGTGACACGAAAACAAAAGCGAGTATCGAAAATCCGGCCCGACAAAATTTAGATATTGTCCCATAGATTCATATGCCACAATCAAATTCAAGGTTGCTTGAGAAATGTAGGAGGAGATAGATTTTGAAAATCGTCATTTTCGCATGAAAATCGCCATTTTCGCATTTTTTGCCAACTTTGAAGTCACGTGACACGAAAACAAAAGCGAGTATCGAAAATCCGGCCCGACAAAATTTAGATATTGTCCCATAGATTCATATGCCACAATCAAATTCAAGGTTGCTTGAGAAATGTAGGAGGAGATAGATTTTGAAAATCGTCATTTTCGCATGAAAATCGCCATTTTCGCATTTTTTGCCAACTTTGAAGTCACGTGACACGAAAACAAAAGCGAGTATCGAAAATCCGGCCCGACAAAATTTAGATATTGTCCCATAGATTCATATGCCACAATCAAATTCAAGATCGCTTGAGAAATGTAGGAGGAGATAGATTTTGAAAATCGTCATTTTCGCATTTTTTGCCAACTTTGAAGTCACGTGACACGAAAACAAAAGCGAGTATCGAAAATCCGGCCCGACAAAATTTAGATATTGTCCCATAGATTCATATGCCACAATCAAATTCAAGGTTGCTTGAGAAATGTAGGAGGAGATAGATTTTGAAAATCGTCATTTTCGCATGAAAATCGCCATTTTCGCATTTTTTGCCAACTTTGAAGTCACGTGACACGAAAACAAAAGCGAGTATCGAAAATCCGGCCCGACAAAATTTAGATATTGTCCCATAGATTCATATGCCACAATCAAATTCAAGATCGCTTGAGAAATGTAGGAGGAGATAGATTTTGAAAATCGTCATTTTCGCATTTTTTGCCAACTTTGAAGTCACGTGACACGAAAACGAAAGCGAGTATCGAAAATCCGGCCTGACAAAATTTAGATATTGTCCCATAGATTCATATGCCACAATCAAATTCAAGGTTGCTTGAGAAATGTAGGAGGAGATAGATTTTGAAAATCGTCATTTTCGCATGAAAATCGCCATTTTCGCATTTTTTGCCAACTTTGAAGTCACGTGACATGAAAACGAAAGCGAATATCGAAAATCCGGCCCGACCAAAATTTAGATATTGTCCCATAGATTCATATGCCACAATCAAATTCAAGATCGCTTGAGAAATGGCGGAGGAGATAGAATTTGAAAAGTCATTTTCGCAACTTCAAAGGCCTCATGACCTTGACCTTGACCTTCAGTGACCTTGAAAGTCATACCATCGTGTACGTCTCATCGACCTCTATCAGGATCATGAATGACCAGATCTCCCGCTTCAACTTCATTGTGAACGGACGGACGGACGGATCGAAGGACATCGACACCCATATTATTAGGTCATGCTCGAAGAGATGACCTAAAAAAGGCCAGTTTGTGATTTCATCTGTCATGTACGTGGGACAAGGTTACATCTCTTCCACGCCGTCTACAACCGTCACTTGATGCCCGGATTGGTCTCCAGACCAACTCACCCTACCACCGGAGGATGGTGGAGGTCATGTATCGATTCTCAAGCTTATTCACTTTAACATCTGTCATGACCAAGGCGAGTGGATACCTGCCGAAGCGTTAGCTTTACTAACTATTAAGTCCAGCTTTTTTTCATTGACACACTTTTACTGTAGAAAACTTGCTGTTTTTACGGATGTTATAATGGACACACACAACAGGCATGAAGAAATAATGTAACGACTTACATAGGGTGATGTGATCGACACTGGGTAAATCAGCGGTAAAACCAAGAATTAATTTATATAAACGCCTTTAAATCTCTTTAAAGCCTGATTTAAAATTAATTATACACTCGAACACTGGAGAACACAAATGGCCTTCATAATACTTCCAATAACCATGCTATACATCGATATATAGCATGAGAGGGAAAAGAAAAGGGCGCCGATATGGCAACATGGATGATTCCAATTGAAGGTGCATTTCATTTCAGTGGTGTTAAACTTCCGGATTTTTTAAAACAATCTTTAAAATCATTATTTCATTCATATTGAAGTATATACTTGAACACTGTGTAGGGTATAGTGTTATATGAACTCTCTAATTATTTTCAATAACGGTTTCATCCTTCAACATAGACACCATCCAGGGGATTAGGCCACCAACTCGTTTAGGGACCAATGTCCCCTCTTCCTCCCCTCCCAGATCCCTTGAGTATGTACACCAAGTTTTTTTCCAAGAATGGCCAGAAAGCAGAGGAGGAATTAATGAACAAGCAGCTCATTCCCACATGATGGAGACACCCGATAAAGTACATGCTTTTTAACCCCAACTCCTGGCACTTATTGCTGTCATGATGCAATTTCAATTATTTGAAATAGCAAAAAATAAGTAACTAAAGGATCACACAATGATTTTGATAAATAATATCTTACCTGAAAGAACTTGTCAACGTGTTCTTTTGGACAGTTTTCATTCAGGGCTGGACAAGTGTATTTTCCCATCATGTCATAAATGGATTTGATGATATCATTCATCTCCTGTGGAACCAGAAATGCAATGTTTAGGCCTGCAAGGGAAGTCTGACTTCAAACAAATCCTTTCTCGAGCAAAAAATAAAAGTAAAATTAAATTATTATTTTTCCCCAAAGAAAATATACTATCCCAAAGAAAAAGGTATGCAAGGTCAAGACTCATGCAATAACGAGAACACTGAACAAACCAGGACAAAAGGAACAGCAGAGAGAGGGGGTGGGGGGGGGGACACCACTGCGGGGTTTAAGGACAAAATAGAGGGAGGCTTCGACAAACAATGGGTGTGTAAAGGAATGAGTAGGAGGAGAGGACATGTGCGGTTGACAAGATCGATACAGAAGACAACTCTCAGAAGGGAAAAACTGGAAATTTTGGAGGAGGGGGCTTGGGGTGGGAGTTAATGGGGGAATGAATGAGTTGAGATGAGCACTCATTCTGGATTTAGGTAACTATTGCCAGGTCAGGCCAGATTAGATATGTGACTTGCTACAGGTACCATGTAAACCTGGACTAACCTGTTTCATGGTCGGGTTGTCTCCGCCACCAGACCAAACCATCTCCCCCACCAGGTTTCTTGGCGAGGAGGGTGGATGATATGGACACCCAGCAGGATTAAAAACAAAACCTGTCAAAGGGTGGAGGAGCTCCTTGTGAGCCAACGGCCATCCATATCTAGTGTCCAACTGTGTCTGCAGACGTCCTCCCTCCTGCAGTTGGATTACTTTTTATTAGGAGGTTGGAGATAGGATTTGCACTCCGGCCACCGGAAAACCCTTCATTCGGCAAAAGGTACGACAAAGAAATCTGAAAACCCACTCCGTGGGAGTACCTCCTGTGCAGTTACCCCCCGCAGAGCAGCTCAATGGATGATGGTATTGGGGCAAAGCCTTCAGGACCCCACTCTTTGATGAGAGGAGGAAAACCACGGGGTAACCTTCCCGCGTCAGATTGCGGTCGTGTATGGCGGGGTGGTGCTGTGGTGTCGTCCACCAGACGTCGGTTTCCTAGGGTTAACCTGAAGTGGTCCCTTCGGGTGAGTACCTGGAATGTCCTATCCCTAAGAGAGGATGATCACCAGTCTCTGTTATCATCTGAGCTCAAGCGTTTGAACATCAGTATTGCAGCACTCTCTGATGTTTGGAGACCGGATTGTGGCGAGACCATGGCGGATGGTTACACCTACTATTGGTCTGGTCGCTCCGATGGTTACCATGCCCAAAGAGTTGCTGTAGCTGTGTCCAATAAGCTGAAGGATAATTGAGGGAACACCAATCAACGAGCGAATGAGATAAAGGATTCGTCACTCCTTGGGTGTCGTTTCCCTGGTCTACGTATACGCTCCTACTGAGGCGAGTGATCATGCCATGAAGGACGCATTCTATGCCATGCTCGAGTCTGTGGTTGATCAGTGCCCCAGGCGAGATACTCTTCTCGTCTTGGGCGATTTCAATGCATCGACTGGAACTGATAGGGATGGTTATGAGACACGTGTTGGTCCCCATGGGTCTGGAAATGTGAAGCAGAATAGCACGAAGTTCCTTGACTTCACAAGAAGTCATGAACTTAGGATGGCTGCTTCATGGTTTCAGCACCCACAGGCTCATCGCTGGATTTGGTATTCCAACGCTGGTGGTGTGCCAAAGGCGATTGACCACGTGCTCGTTGATGGTCACTGGAGGATGATCCAGAACTGCAGGGTCGACCGGAGTGCTCAGTTCCTCAATACCGACCAGCGGCTTGTTGTAGCAACTCTGAAGTTTTAGCTTAATCCAGGAGAATGGTACCATCCCAGACTGGGCTGGATGTTGGCAAACTCAATGATGAGAGGGTAGCTGAGGAGTTTGCAATGGGAGGGGGGGGGGTCTGGGTGCTTTGAAGAATCCTGAATAGTTGTGGAGTGCCTTCAAGATCACCATCCTTGATGTTACCGGTGGATGTCTTTGAACTCACGATCGAGCGAAGAAGAATTTTGTCTCTCAAGGTACACTGGACACCATTGACCAGAGTCGCAGGGCCAGGATGAATGGCAGAGCTGAGCTGTTCAGGGAGTTGAGGCGTAAAACTGTACGTGCGCTGATGGTGGACAAGGAGGTCTATGTGCGAGGAATCTGTGAGGGGAAAGAGCATCACCTATGGTCAAGTCATTCTCGTCATGTTTACAGGGGAATTCGCGCATTGTGTTCGTCCAGTCCCGTCCCTCGGTGTACTGCAGTTAGAGCGGAGGGTGGTGGGATCTTGACAGAGGAGTCCGAAGTGAAGGCCCGCTGGGCTGGTTACTTTGAGCGGATGTACCAGGCTGATCCACCAGCTGTTGAGTTGGACGTCAGGGGTGTTACTTTCCTTATTGCTGACCCTCCAATCAACTGTGATCCACCTTCATTTGTGGAAACACAGGCTGCATTGAACCGGTTGAAATGGGGTAAAGCTCCTGGGATCTGTGGCATCCATGCTGAACTTCTCTAGGCTGGTGGAAATGCTGTTCTCGTGTCATTGTATGCATTTCTGTGCTCTGCCTGGAACACAGGCATCACCCCAACTGACTGGAAGAGGGGCCTTGTTGTCCCTCTCTGGAAAGGGAAGGGTGATCGCCAGGATTTCAACAACTACCGAGGGGTGACACACCTCTCAGTACCAGGCAAGGTCTTTACTGGGATAATTCTTGATGGGGTTAACCACCATCTGCTTGAGCACCTGTACCCAGAGCAGTCAGGCTTTACACCAAAGAGGTCACCAATTGACCATATGCTTGCTCTTCGGGTCCTCACTGAACGCAGGCGAGAGTCTTGGCAGGGGCTGCTTGCAGCCCATGTTGATCTCTGGAAAGCATTCTATTCAGTGAATTGGGATGTCCTCTGGAAGATTCTTGGTGTTCGTGCGGTGCTCCCAAAACTGATCAATCTGATGTCTAAACTATACTCTGGTACTAAGAGTGCTATGAGATGTGGTGGTACCATCTCTGACTTATTTCCAGTTGTTACTGGATTTCGTCACGGGTGTGTACTGGCCCACACACTTGTCAGGGCTTGGATGAAGTGAATTCTGGGGAGGATGTTGGAGAGTTCAAGCCGCATTGCATCATTTGGGAATGTCAAGATCTCAGACCTTGATTTTGCAGATGATGCAGTCACCTCTGCGGAGACTGGATATCCTTTTGGGGGCCCTCGAGGTGCTGAATGAGGAGTTGTTGCCACTAGGATTACAGGTTTCCTGGGTCAAAACTAAGATCGAAAGGCTTTCAATGACATCTTAGATGCTGCTATCTTGTCTGTAACTGTTTGTGGTGAGGTTGTTGAGGTCACAGAGAGATTGACTTACCTTGGCAGTGATATTCATGTCTCTGCTGGCTGTGATCCAGACATCAATAGACGTCTGGGTCGGGCGTGGAGAGTCATGGATTCACTAGATCATGAGGTGTGGCGCTGTCGGTACCTGTGCCGGAGGACGAAAGTCTGAGTCTTCAGGTCCTTGGTGCTTCCAGTCTTGCTCTACAGATGGGAGACTTGGACTTTGACCAGGGATCTGAGACAGAGACTTAATTCCTTTGGTAACATGTCTCTTTGGAGAATCCTTGGCTATTGCTGGTCGGATGTTGTGTCTAACGAGCGGTTTCTGAGAGAGACTCAAATGAGATTTGTTACTTGCAGAGTCCATGAGCATCAGCTGTGGTTGTCTGGACATGTGGCTCGTTTTCCTGACGCTGATCCTGCTCACAAGATTCTCTCAGCGAGGGAGCCTCGTGAGTGGAGGAGGCAGGTTGATCGGCATCTTAAAGAGATGGGGATGGACCAGGCATCTATCTGCCTTGGGGATGGCCAGATGGAGGCCCCTGGAGTACCGGCGGAAAGTGGACGCAGTGACATGCTGCTCTGGTGCATGCTCCTAGACAGAGGCCCCTGGAGGACCAGCAGAAAGTGGACGCAGCAACACGCTGATCCGGGGCATGCTCCGAAACCTGACCTGACCAAAATGGGGGTGATGGTGGACCATGTGTACCCTTCAGATCGTGGGGGGGGGGGGGGCGCATGGAAAGGGCACAGGGCACATTGCTAGAAAGGAGGTGGTGGAAGACAGAGACCACTGGTACCTTCTGAGATGGAAAGGTGATCGGCCCATAAATTCAATTTTGTTGTGGAACCTTCCAATAACCTTGAAGACCTTGGTCAGCAAGGCATCAAGCTGAGCAATATGTGAGGCAGGGGAGCCACCCCAGAGGGGAAACCATCCGTTCATCCATCCACTGGGACCATACTCTGTGCAGAGCATCGGTGCTGCCAAAGCAGTCTCTTGGGCTGTTGGGCACAATCCTGGATGGGTCACCACTCCGACGCAGAATATTTGAATGGCTCAATCATTCCAGCAAGCTGGTACTCATTTTGTCGACCTCAGAAGGATGACAGGCTGAGTCAACCCCACCTGGTGTTCATTCAACAGCCGAGCGGGATTTGAACTCGGGACCCTCGGATCCACAGCCCGCCACCCTAATCATCAAGCCAACACCAGACATATAATAATGATACACTGTACTGAAATCGACTTAACTCTAGACTTTCTTCCTAACATAGTGACAAAATAATATGAACTAGCAGAGGTACCCGGCATTGCCGGGCAACTCCGGGTCCCTCATCACACCCCTACCCATCCTACTGCCACCCCACCAATACTCCATTAAGATGCAGATGAAGGCCTTGTAGGTGGATAGGGGTTCAGGTGTGCCAAGGAAGGGCTTTGTATGATGGAGGATGCCCAGTTGGCAGTTGGCTTTGGAGCCCGACTTTCAAATGTGGTTTGCCCAAGAAAGAACATTGCTGACAGTAAGAGCCAGGAGTTTGAAGGAATAAACTTCCTCAAGAGGATTAAGAATGTAGATCGGAGGGTTTCCAGAGCCTGATGGTCCTTTAGAACAGAGATAGTGAGAGTGTGAGTTTTGTCAGGATTGAAAGACATATTCCAAGTGTTTGACTAGTTTGTGATTATTTTTCAAGGTCTGAAGAGAGGGAAGAGGCTGCAGCATGCCTGTCTGAAGGACGAGGGATGCCATGGCACAGGATGGAGTCATCATCAAATCGATAAATGGAAAATCACAGAGAGTTCATTGATGAAGATCAGGAATAGGACTCGGCTCAAAACACTGCTTTGGGGCATTCCAGTCATTACAAGGAGCAGAGATGAAGGATTCTATTGAGAGCCACAAGTTGGTTATGAGAGAAGATGAAGTCAGTAAGCCACGTGTGGACTTGGCCTTCGATGCCATAGACAGGGAGTTTGTAGAGTAAGGCAATATGCCAGACTATCGAAAGCTTGAGGTATGTCCACAAAGAAGGCCCTGATCTCATGTCTGACATTGAGGGCTTCCCATCCATTGTTGGTCGAGTAGAAGCATCATGTCCAAGGTAGAGTGACCATGGCTGAACCCAAAATGGTGATCTGGGATGAGCTTGTTGGAAAAAAATGAATGATTTCACATCAACTATGATGATGCATTCCATGACCTTGCTGATGATTGAAAGGAGGCTGATGTGTCTGTATTTAAGGGGATCAGTTTGTGTACAGTTTTTCGTAATGCAGTGATGTTGTCTGATTTCCAAGCAGATGTAAGATGACATAGAGAAAATGCTCGGGGGAAAAAGAACAGAAAGAGAATGTGCAAGAGCAGCAGGGAAGGTTTTTAGGACACATGAGCTGATGCCGTCCAGTCCATTTGCAGAATCAGTCGATGGTTGACGGACACTTGTCCACCTTCTCAGGCAAAAAAGACACAGAGCCCAGAAGTGATTGGGTATGACAGGGAAGAGTGGGGGACACAGGATTTGGAAGCAAACACAGAATTTAGGAATTCTGTCTTCTCATGAGCGGAGTCAGCTGTGGTGCCATTTGAAGAGAGGGAAGGGAGCATATGTAAGGGGAGCATACACGAGAGACAGACTTAACTGGAAGGGAACTCGAGAGAGTGCATACCTCCACCATGCAATGCCTGATCCACGAGAACATATCCGACTCAATGCATTTCTGAAATATCGTTCTAGATATCGTTTGTGGCCCGATCTCTCAATGGTGAAGAATCACTTAAAAAAATTATCAGATCCGGATCCAGATTCGAATCCTCACCAGAATTGAATCAATTCTTCCTTGTCGCACACCCAACGTGTCCACCAAGTTTCGTCCGAATCTGTACACAACTTTTTGAGATATCATGTTATATAGTGGTTTCGCCCGATCTCTCAATGGTGAAGAATCACTTTAAAAATTATTGTAGCCGGATCCACATCTTCACCAAAATGTAATCAGTTTGTCCTTGTCACACACCCAACCGATCCACAAAATTTCAACCTGATCCATCCAAAACTTTTTAAGATATCCTGCACACAGACACAGAGAGACAGAGAGGGGTGAAAACATAACCTCCTTCACATTCGGTGGCGGAGGTAAATATTCTAGTAGTCGGATCTGGATCCGGATCTTCACCAAAATATAATCAGTTCATCCTTGTCATACACCTGACCTGCCTACCAAATTTCATCCGGATCCGTCCACATCTTTTTGAGATATCGTGCCATATATTAGTTTAGCTCGATCTATCATTCCTGCCCACAGACAGACTGACAAACAAATATGCAACTCCTCTTCAAATTTTGAGTCAATCAGACGAAAATTGACAATTTTAGAAATCCGGCCTATGTTGACCTTTTGGCCGATGTTTACTTCAAAAATAATTGGTGGTTGAAATCAGTGACTTGATATGCAAATCCTCTTCAAATTTCAAGTTTATGGGATGAAAATAGAGGATTTTAGAAATATATTTTATTTTTTTTTGTTTATACTGTCGAGACTCGTATGAGAGCTAACACACAGAACGTACAACAAGGAGAGCAAGAGACAAGGATGGGGGGGAGGGCAGTGGGGGGAAGGAAGGAAAAACAGTGTGGAACAGAGACATGATATCTGTGGAAGGGAGAGGGATGGTGTGGGATACAGAGGGTAAACAAGATGGACACTACGGGGACTTTCAGGAAAGAAAGCAGGGAATTTGAAGGAGGTGGGTTTGGGGTGGATGAGCGGGGGAGGAAAAGACAGTGGTTTTGGATGGGGGAAGATAAGAGATGGTGGTGAACAGCTGTTTTGAATACCTGAAGGGAAGAGTGGGATTGAAGAGAGTGGGAGTTTGTTCCAAAGGTGGGAACAATGGGGTGAGGGTGGGGAGAAATATGGGGTGGGGTGGGGGGACATCTCTCAGACAGAGCAGGGGGGGAGGGAGGGAGAGGCCAGAGAGGAGATGGGAGAAGACAGACGGATCACTGACCTGCCTGTGGTGAGAGAGTGAGAGACCCAAAGACTCAGCCTCATCGCGGGAGAGACCAATGATCCTAAATGCCTTGGTTTACACAGCGTGAAGCCGAGAAAGGTGAGAGGCGGGATCACCAGCCCAGAGGGGAGAGAAGTAATCCATTAGGCTGTGGATGAAAGCTCTTTATGTGGTCATGAGCTCAGTTAGAGGCCAGTTTGAAAATGTGGCCTTCCCAGGAAAGATCATGGCAGATAGTGAGACCCAGAAGCTTGAATGAAAGGACTTCTTCAAGTGGACGGTTGAGAAAGTAGATGTGGGAGGGGGGGTTCCAGACAGTCCTTTCGGAGATACATAGAGAGTGTGTGAGATTTGTCAGGGTTGAAGGACATGTTCCACGTGTTGGACCAGCTTGTGATTTTATCCAGATTTGCAGAGAGTGAAGAGGCTGCTGCTTGCCACTCTGAGGGTTGACATGGTACGGCAGAGGGTGGAGTCGTCAGCAAAGAGAAAAAGAGGATTTTCCAGAGAGTCGGAGAGATCACTGATGAAAACCAGAAAAGGAAGAGGGCCCAGAACGCTACCTTGAGGAACTCCAGGCTGGACAGCAAGAGGGGATGAGAGAACTCCATGAAAGGCCACACGTTGGCTGTGACAGGAGAGGAAGTCTGCGAGCCATGAGTGGAGATGTCCTTGGATGCCAGAGGAAGAGAGTTTGGTGAGCAGGGCAGGGTACCAGACCGTATCGAAGCCATATGATATGTCTCGGGAGATGGCTCTGATTTCATGTCTGGCATTGAGGATCTCCATCCATTGTTGGGAGAGTAGAAGCAGTATGTCCAGAGTAGAGTGACCGAGTCTGAAACTAAATTAATGATCGGAAATCAAGCCATTGGAGAAGAGGTTGGATTTACTGTCTGAAGCGATGATGCATTCCATAACCTTGTTGATGATTGAGAGACGGCTGATTGGTCTGTAGTTGCAGGGATATGTTTTTGCACTTTTTTATGCAGGGCAGTAATGTTTGCTGATTTTAAATCAGATGGCAGATGACCTTGAGCAAATGAGAGGGTGAATAGAACAGAGGAGCAGGTTTTTAGGACACGTGGGCCGATTCCGTCTGGACCGGTTGCAGAATCTTTGACAGCGTTTGAAGTAGGACAGCAAGCTTTTGTCGAGGATTGACAGCAAGCTCTCCACCTTGTCAGGAGAAAAGGTCACAGTCCAGGGACAGCTGGGTTCAACTGGGTAAGGTGGGTAGAGAAAGTGATGGGTTTGGGAAACAAGATTTCGAAGCAAACATGGAGTTTAGGCATTCAGCCTTTTCACGTGCGGTGTCAGCTGTGCAGCCATTTGAGGTAATTAAGGGGATGGAGGGGAAACATACACCAGAAACAGACTTAACTCGACCCCACCAGGATTTGGAGGAGGGAGACAGTTTTGCGAGTACAGACTTGAGATTAGAAAGATGTTGTTTTCTGGCTCTCCTGAGGGTAGATACACACTTGTTCCGAGCTTTGTGGAAGGAACTGAGATTAACTTCAATTGGATTAGTCTTCCATGAGGCGAAGGCAAGTTGATCCAGGACAACTGCCTAGCCACAAGCTTCAGTGTACCATGGGTGGGAAGGAAGGGTAGGACAACTGAAGATGAGATTGGATAAATCTGTGCATGAGGGAGAGCAAGTTTCTTTGGAAGAATTCCTAGGACGACTTGATGTCGGAGGAAGTAGCGATGGGAGATCAGTCGAGAAGTTTGATGGCTGCTTGAAGACCCTGTCAGTCGGCCTGAGTGAAATTCCAGACTCGATGGCGCTGAGGAGGCTCTCTAATAACAGCCAGAGAGATGTCCACTTTGACAAGGACGTGGTCAGAAGAACAGATTGGAGCAAACGAAGAACAGCTGATATTTTCAGGGAAATTTGTCAAAATCAGATCCAGAAGAGATAGAGTACCATTGCTTGAGATCCGGTTGACAGATTGTGTCAGTCCCAATGAGTCACAGTAGTCCTTTGCTGAAGTGCCATGGCAGGTGAGAGAGGTACCCACACCAAGCCAACTGGCATGATGACAGTTGAAGTCACCACATATGAGGAAGAAAGAGCTGGGATGAGAGGATAGAAGTTGGTCCATGTTTTCGGAGAGCGAGATGTAAATGGAATCATCACTCTTTGTTGGACGGTACAACACACACATAAGCATGAGGTGGGAGTGGAGGGGAAGCCGTAGCCAGAGGTATTCCTGGGGGTGTGGGGGGAGTGAGGGCAGTGCATGGAGAGTGAGGAATAGAGTCTTTGATGAAGAGAGCAACTCTGTCGCCAGGATGAGGCTCAGGTCTGTCATACCAGGAAGAGATACTCGGGAATCAGAGACGTCTTGAAGAAGTAAAGTTTCTGTTTCGCAGATGATGTCTGGTTTGTCAGTGGCAACCGTTATGGAAAGATCTGTCAAGTTTGAGCGAAGGCTCCGGATGTTTGAGGTCCACACTGTTGAGGAAGGACGGGAGGAGGTTGAAAGAGTGTGGGGGAGGGGCCGGATGAGGAGGAGAAAAGGCTCTGTGGTGCTGGGGTAGAGGGGGGGGCAAGAGAGGGGGCAGAATGCAGTTGAGGATTTGAGGTGGAGTGATGAGATGAAAGAGAGAGGGTGGGGGAAGGAGGCAGCTTCATGGATGTGAGGGGGGCAACTTTGGGAAGGGGGAGTGAGGGGAAGATTGGAGGGAGAAGGGTGAGAGGGGAGAGTTTAGGGAGAAGGGTGAGGGGGAAAGTTTAGGGAGAAGGGTGAGGGGGAGTTTTGAGAAAGGTGAGAGGGAAGCTTGTTTTGAGAGGGAGGGGAGATGATGATAGCAGGCATGGCCAAGGAGCAGGAGGGAAATGGGAGAGATGAGGAGAGTGGAAGTATGAGACTTGGTTGAGGTGTGGTGAAGAAGGGAGCGGGCAGGGGGGAGGTACAAGATTTGAGACATTGGGAAGAGGGGGAGGTGTGCTGAGAAGAAGGAAGAGCATGGTTGTGGTGATGATGAGTGCACTGATTGAGAGAGTGCGGTATCTGTTCGTTGTGAATGGAGCCCACAGATGTTGGAACACCACACACTTTGGGACAACAGAGGAGGAGCCGATACTGCAGCAAAAGACAGTAAAGAGGTGCTAAGAGCGGAGGTAGGATGAGGGGCAAGATGGCTGGGGTAAGGAGAGGGGATAACAGGTGAGGGGTTAGGAGGAGGTAGATTTAAGAAGGTGGGGTGAATTGGCAGTGAAGTAGGAAAAAAAAGGACGATTGATGGAACATGAACATACATGGCAAACTGGGATTTAAATATTTTTAACTCAGAGATGCGATTAAAGACATTACGTGAGGGATGCAAGAAAGGAGAATTAAGAGAATGGAGAAAAGAACCGTCGTACCAGTCGGACTTTTTCGATACGGGATGAAGGAAAGGTCGAATTGAAAACATTCTTTTGAAGAAGAAAAAGAGTCGTGAATTATGATACAATACCGAGAACCACACGTGTGAAAGAGGAAGTTGAAACATTTTAAGAGTCCTTTTTTTTAATAAAGATTACGTGAGATGAGGAAAAGGAAAGGTTGAAGAAAATCGTGTGGGTGTCCGTGAATTTGGATTGGCAACCGCAGAAGGAAGCTTTCGACGAAAGTTACAGGAAGAATATGAAGAGGGGGTAGACAAACGTGGTTTCAGGAGGTGTAACGTGAGAGGTTAAAATAATAAAGTTGTTTTTTTTTTTGTTTAAAGGAAAGGTTGAAGAAAAAAAATCATGAACGTGTTTGGTGAATATGGGTCGGCAAAAGTAGTTGATGGTCGATCGGCAAAAGGAGGAGGAAGAAGAGTCGGTACAGTAAGTCACGTGGTTACATGAGGTAAGGTTTTTTTTTAATATTTTTTAAGACATTAAATAGAGGGTATAGTTGAGAGGGATAGAAGGAGGGTAGAGGGAAAAGTGGTAATAAGACTGATGTAAAAAAACTGAAAAAATAAAAACTTATGGTACAAGGAGAAAATACAATAAACACAATCGTTCGTGCACACAAACAGGAAGGGTAGGCCTCAATGAAACCCAATATGAAAAGATGACGAAAACTCCACAATTACCACAAGTTTTAACACATGACCAAACTAGAAACACGCAGTGAACACAGAGTGAACTAGAGGGGGAGCACTCGGGAGAGTGCAAAACCTCCGCCGCCAATACTGCTGGGTCACTCAAGTAAACCAAATATCTTATTCATTAAATATCTCAAGTGCTCACAGAGTTATAGTTCTTTTCTCCAACATTTTTCTTGGGGGAGGGGGGGGGTTGGAAATCACTTAAAACATGTAGAAATGCAAAAAAAAAAAAAAATTCTCTAATTTTTTTTTTTTGGGGGGGGGGGGGACCAAGTCCAAAATGTAATGGCATGATCCTTGGACCATACCTAACCCCCCCACCAAGTTTCGTCGAAATCCGTCGAGGAGTTTTTATCCGTAATACTGTTCACAAACAAACAAACAAACAAACAAACAGAAAGGGGTAAAAACAGTAACCTCCGATCTTCGATGGCGGAGGTTAACAAAATGACAGTTAAAACGCGCCAAAAAGGACCAGAAAACTTATCTTTGAGAAAGTTGGCAGAAACCCTGAAGAAGAACCACCACCGGAAATAACACCTTAGTTGTTGACCTTTGGCTTATGTTGACCTTTTGGTCCATGTTAACCTTAAAAAATAATTAGTGGTTAAATTCAGTAAGCTGATATGAAAATCCTGTTCAGATTTCTCGTCAATCGAATGAAAATTGAGGATTTTAGAAATTTCACAAATTTGTTGACCTTTGGCCTATGTTGACCTTTTGACCTCAAAAACAATAGGCTTCTTGCTTATGCCAAACTCTAGCATGTGATGAAGTTTCGTGAAGATTGGTTTACATTTGTAACCTGTCGGCATTTGACAGATAGAACAACAAAATCGACTGACCAATATACGTGAGAAAGCTTCGATTTTGCAAGTAATAACAAGAAAAAGAGCAATCAGAGACTGCAGACCCTCGCCAGGAGTTCTTTTGAGTGGTGTATTTTTATAGGTTTTAGGGTAAATCCAATATGGCTGCCAAACCATGTGACCTATGACATCATATGTGTGAACATTTTGTTGCTCATGGACAGGCAACATGTCGCAAAAAAACAGTAAAGAGGTGCTATAGTGTACACAATATGTGTAAAAGTTTCATCTCAATCTGTTCAGTCATTTCAGAGAAGAGGATTTCAGAAGTTTTTTTTTTTTTAACAATATGGCGGATGAATCACATGACCGATGACATCATCAATTTTTTTTTTCTTTTTTTCGGTGGACCATTTTATCCCTAGATGACCTTCAAAAATTTTCATACTGATCAGATGTAGTGTTCTACATATGCAATGATGACGTCATAATGAAGGCACCTATGACGTCATGAAAAATCACACTCATTCCCCATGAGGAGTGCTTGCCGTGTGCCAAGTTTCAATTTTTTCCGTGGTGCAGTTTCAGATACAGAGGTCCAAAGTTTTTCCGTTTTTCCAATATGGCTGCTACACCATATGACCGATGATGTCCTAATTATCAGTTCAATATTCTACATGAGAAGTCGCATCAACGGCGAAAATTCTGTCTCAATCCGACAAGTGGTTGCGGAGAAAAACACGAAAGTTCTGTGCGGACAAACAAACAGACAAACAAACGGACCCAAATGCAAGACCCTTTCCTTTGGCGAGGGTGACAAAATCGACTGACCACCATACTTGTAAAATCTTGATTTTGCAAGTCACAAACAGACAGAAAGGGTTGAAAACATAATGTCCTTCACCTTCGGTGGCAGAGGTAACAAGGCACCATCAGGTTTTGGAGGAGTGAGACAAGTTTGAAAGCTCATTCTTGAGTTTGGACCGATGTTTTCTGGCTCTCCTGAGAGTGGACACACACTTGTTGCAGGCTTTGTGGAATGAGCTGAGATTATCTTCAGTCAGATTTGCTTTGCAATCACCACATATGAGGTAGGGAGATTTGGGACGAGTGGTTAAAAGTTGGTCTACATTGTCTGCGAGACATGTAGATTGAGTCGTGACTGTATTGAGGATGGTACAACACACAGACAAACAAGAGGTGGGAGCAGAGGGGAAATCACAGCCAACATACTCCTTGGGGTTGGGAGGTGAAAGATCAGCACAGGGCAGTGAGAAATTGAGATAATGATGTGACGTGAAACTCCGCCATCAGGATGTGGTTGAAGCCTATCAGATGGGATACAATAGCTGGGAAGACACACAAAGAAGTGAAAGACATGTGGCACTGAAAGGAATCTTTTCATCTTCTCTCCCTGTGAAGGCTAGAGTGCCCCAAAGCAGTGTTTTGAGACCAGTCCCATTTTCTGATATTCATCATTGATCTCTCTAAATCTCTGGAAAATCCTCTTTATCTATTTGTTGATGACTCCACCCTCTGTCGTGACACCCCTCATCCCTCAAACAGGAAGGCCACAGCCTCTTCCCTCTCTTCGGACCTTGACAAAAACAAACCGGTCAAACACTTAGAACATGTCTTTCAATCCTGACAAATCTCACACTCTCACTATCTCTCTCTGAAAGGACCTTTCGGCAACCCCTATCCCCCCCCGCACCCCCACCCACCATTTACTTTCTCAACAATACTCTTGAGGAAGTTGTCATTCATTCAAACTCCTGGGTCTCACTATCAGCCATGATCTTTCTTGGACAAACCACATATCTAAGTTGCCCTCCAAAGCCAGCTGCCAACTGGGCATCCTCCATCATACAAAGTCGTTCCTTGGACACCTGAACTCGTATCCACCTACGAGAACTTCCTCCGGTACTGCTCTCCTCCAGCTTGATTAAGTACTGCTCCCCCCTCTCGGCTGGCTCCCTACCTTGTACCTTTATACCTTGCTCATCTTGATGCCGTGGAAACCAAGGTCTTCCAGATTATTAGAATCTCCTGTGATGAATCTGAGTCTAAGGGCCTCTCACTTCACCATCGCAGACAGGTCAGTTTGTCTTTTACCACCTCCTTTCTGATCTTGCACCCTCTGTTCTTTCCGTGCTTTGTGCACCCCAGGTTTCTGCAGGGCACGCACGGTCCACCAGCAACCCCCTTCTGGGAAAACTACCGAAATCCAGGATTACTGCTCACTTCCACTCACTTGTTCCCCTTTCCTCCCAACTTTGGAACAAGCTTCCACATTCTCTTTAATCTCATTCTTCTCTCCAGGTCTTCAAGACAGCTTTTCACCACAATCTCAGATCGTCCCAAATCCAAAACCATGACCTTTTCTACCCTCCAACATCCTCCCCTCCTCACCCCATGTACCGCAATCCCTCCTCCTTCCAAATTACCAGTTTTCCCTCCTAAGAGTTTCCTTCTGTATCCATCTTGTCCACCATATGCATCCTCTCCTGCCCCTCATTCCTCCTCACACCCATTGTTTGTTCAAGTCTGCCTCCATCTTGGCCTTCAACTCTGCTGTTGGTGTTTCTCCCCTCTTTCAACTCTTCCTTTTGTCCTGTTGTGTCCTGATCCTTTCAGTGTACCAATTCAAGCTCTTCCACAAGCCTCGACTATGTACACAAAAAAACAAAACAAAAAAAAGGTCATTGCGAATGGAAAAAAATAATTTCCAACCAGAACTCCTCGGACAAACTCCTTGATAATGATATGGGTTTTATGGTCCCTGTTTGAGTCGTTTAAGAGAAAACTGTCGGAAAGACAGACAGACAAACAAACAGAATAATTGTCTCATTTATATAGAAGATAGATGTTTTGCGCATATACACATGACACCCCATGGCCGCTCCCGTAGGGAGCGGGTATTTCTAGTCATACACATAAGTACACATTATCACACCAGCAAGGAAACAGTGCGTGACCAATAAACAAATAGGCAGTGAACCTTTCTTCTACAGTACATTCTGGGTTGTCCATCTGTGCCCCTCTTTAAAAGCTTCCTGTTATTGCACTTCCCATTGTACACAAACTAGTGAGTAAGGAACAAACATAAACATACCTCCTTGGTAACATATCCATCCTTGTTGATATCGTAAAGGTTAAAGGCCCAGTTCAGTTTGTCATTAATGCTTCCCCGGAGCAGCAGAGACAATCCTTGCACAAAATCCTTGAGACAGACAATAAATACACACTGTCCAACCATTTTCAGAAAACATGTCAAAAGTACAAAAGCTGACTATTCATTGTCTACATTTCATACAGCACTGTTTTGTAGCACAAAGGTGTTTGTGAGTGGTGGAATACGGGCGTGCTTGATTACCTCAAAGCTGATTGACCCATTGTGGTCCCGGTCAAAGGCATTGAAGAGGAAGTGAGCATACATGCTGGCGTCTGAAGCACATTCGGGGAGGGGAGACATGCAAGCAAAGAGGAAACTCAAAACATGTGAAAATGCTTTTCCACCAAGCTGTCTTCCCTGTTAAATTTACCATGATTCATAAACCCTTTCCATTTTGGGGTTCCTCTACCTAGATTTGTGCAATTTACCTGAAAGTACATATATTAATATTGTACTCATAACAAATATATTAATTTCCAAAATTCCCAATTCAACCTTTATCCATTCAGCTAGTTATCTCATTTCACTCCAATATTTAGTTATTCATTTTCCATTTAAATATGACGTAAAATCTGCTTGCACCAAAGGTTTAACAAAGCTCTAAGTATGTGGTATGTTGTCCACCTGTCCAAATGACACTCTTCCCAATAACAATTCTGGGGAAAATAAACATCTACAGCATAAGCAGTTGAGATATTCCCTCAGAATGCCTGGCCAGAGGTTGTTAGGATCTTTAAGGTGACCATCCAGTCCACCATCAAATACCACCCATGATGGCAAGGGAAGAGGATATAATTTGCAGGTACAGCGGATCTCCACAAGTCCATAGCATGTCAGGTAGATGTTCTGATTTTCGACCTCAGTGTTTCAACCACAACTCCATAGCATGTCAGGTAGATGTTCTGATTTTCGACCTCAGTGTTTCAACCACAACTCCATAGCATGTCAGGTAGATGTTCTGATTTTCGACCTCAACGTATCAACCACAACTCCATAGCATGTCTGCTAGATGTTGATTTTCCACCTTGATGTCTCAACCACAACTCCATAGCATGTCTGCTAGATGTTGATTTTCCACCTTGATGTCTCAACCACAACTCCATAGCACGTCTGGTAGATGTTCTGCTTTTCAACCTCAGCGTATCAACCACAAGTTCAGAGCATGTCAGGTCGATGTTCTGATTTTCAATCTCAGCGTATCAACCACAAGTTCATAGCATGTCTGGTACATGTTCTGCTTTTCGACCTCAGTATTTCAATCACAAGTCCATAGCATGTCTGGTAGATGTTCTGATTTTCAACCTCAGCTTATCAACCACAAGTCCATAGCATGTCTGGTAGATGTTCTGATTTTCGACCTCAATGTATCAACCACAAGTCCATAGCATGTCTGGTAGATGTTCTGATTTTCGACCTCAATGTATCAACCACAAGTCCATAGCATGCCTGGTAGATGTTCTGATTTTCAACCTCGGTGTCTTGAAACAGCTAAAACTCTGCTCCATAAAGGAGGGTGTAGTCGTTTGAAATACCTTTTTCTTAGTGAGGCTGTAAATATGAATAAATTGATATGTTTAATAAAAACACCAACAAAATAGCACTTTAAAAGTTTTGAAGATCTCATTACCCTCATGTCAAGCTATATTCTTGTTCTTGCTTGATTTCCATCTCTCACTAACCATATGATGGCTAATCATAATGAGAATAAAGCCTCATTAATGAGACTTTTCTGAAAAGACTTCCACAAGCCAACATGTAGTTTATAAAAACAAGGCAGACAGTCATTGACTGGTGGCCAAAAAAACTTTTTTCTGATTCAAATGACTCCACTTGATATTCTCACTCATGACATGATCGACAAAAAAGTTTATTCTTTACGATTCCACAGCAAATGATGGAACAAAATTCATGGAATAAGTTGCAGTGGGTATTGGAGAAAGGAGGGGCAGGAGGTGGGTAGGAGAGAGGAGGGGGTTGATTAATGAGCATATCGTCTCTTTAAATGTTTCAACCCCCCAATTTTTTTTTCATTTACTGCATTGTACAGTACAGTACTTCTATTTATCTTGGCCTTCTAGAAAACGTGTATTACAACTATAGGGTATTTTTCGGTTGCACTTTAAGTAGGGAAACACACCAATGAAAGAGCCTCATTTTTGCAACAGGCTATAGCTCAACACACCTCCCTGTGGAAAAAAACGTGCATAGATTTCTTTAAACATCTCTTCATCCACCATTCCAGTGGGACACTCCTGGAAAGACACATACACACACATATGTGTATATATATATATATATATATATATATATATATATAGGAATTGTCCATAATCACATGACAATGTTTTGCAGCAGAAAACATCAAATTTAATGTAGCTGACACAGGTCTGCCATCTTTTTTGTCATGCTAAAGCTAAGGGGTCGACTTTGTGTGCCCATTTTTGGCGCTACTGACAATGCTTCATAGCGACTTCGTTTTCATAGATGGCTTCTCTTTTGCCATCGACGGCTTTGAAGACTTTCGCTGACGAGTTGGTTTATAAAGCAAAAACTTCATTTCTCTTTGTGAATACACACGCACACAAACACACACCAAAATAACACAACAAGGAGGCAGATTGGATCCTAAAGTTGGAAAAGAAAAAGTAACATTTAAGTGAAATGTTCCCATGGCATTTGATGAATAAAAAAAGATTTTAAAAAACAACTCGTAAAAATGCCAAATTTTAAAAGCCCAGGCTCGGATGGAATTCCAAGCTTCTGGCTAAAGCAACTTGACACTATCCACAATTACTACACTCGAGCATTCAACAAACTAATCCATTAGAGGAAAAGTTAATGGATGAGTGTTTCACACACCTTCCTCATCCTAAAATCGGAGGAAACCCAACTACATCTCAAGCATAGAGCAATAACATGTCCACCAACAACAGACTAACTTCGAACGAATCATCACAGAAATGATGCACCACCATCGAACAACAAGGGGGCCTAGAGTCAGAAGAGAATGGATGTAAAAGAGGATGATGTGGAATGATAGACCACCTACTACTGGACAAGGCCATACTCTAAAACTGTAAAATGAGAAGAACCAAAATTGTCTACAGCATGGATGGACTCGAGAAATGCTTTTCAGTGTCCCACATTCATGGATGATAAAATGCATGCAATTGTACAAGATTAATCCACAAATAATCAAACTGGTTGAGAAAGCAATGGAGCTCTGGAGTATCACATTGATATTACAGCACTCAGAATGAAAGATAGGAATACCGAGATTGAAGATATGGCGTGGGATATTTCAGGGAGAAAACCTTTCCCCCCTCTTGTTTTGCCTGGCCCTGCGCCCAGCAACCTCATTAATGAGCAAGGACATGGATACACCTGAACATGCAATCGAAGAACGTCTAAAGGAACAGGAAAAGGCGACACATCCACTGTACGTGAATGAGTTAAAGTTCTTCACACTGAATGACGAAAAATTGGAAGAAGTGAAATGAGTGAAATGGTACTCTGCCGACATTCAAATGAAATTTGGCCGAGATAAGTGTTCCAAGTGCACTTTCACACAAGATAAACTAACAAAAAAAAAAATTAAAAATCAATGCATCCCGAGAATGTACCTTCCGAGATGAGGAGGTGGCAGCCTGATGGAGCTCAACCAAGTGCACAAAGTGACACTGTAGGATTGGCTGAGTACGTGAAAAGTTTGATGGACAACAGAATCCAATTTGTAAGCAAACACGAAGACAGCAAGCCAGAAAAGGTATCGTTAACCAGCCTTGCAATTTTTTTTTTTCCCCAAAGACAGGTGCGAATATAATATGTCACAAATGTTACCAAAACAGCAACGATTATAGTCCCAATGATTGGAGAAAAGACAAAATAAAAATATATTGTGAAATATCAACAGATATACACCAACAACTGAAAAAAATGAAAAAGAGCAGGGAGATATATATATATATATATATATATATATATATATATATATATATATATATATATATATATATATATATATATATATATATATATATATATATATATATATATATATATATATATATATAGCCCATCAGTTGGAATAGGTGTACCATATCCGTGTGTCCTAAGAGGGATTGCGTCAGGAAGGGCGTCCGGCGTAAAACCTGTGCCAAATCATTATGCGGATCATAATGGATGATGTGCTGTGGCGACCCCTAACGGGAGCAGCCAAAAGAAGAAGATATATATATATATATATATATATATATATATATATATATATATATATATATATATATATATATATATATATATATATATATATATATTTGCACAGACTGGGCATAGACAAAGAAGGCTCACTGGAATGATGAAGAAGAGGTCAACTAAAGTGGGATGGAGAACAAATCATTATAAATGCTCAAGACCAAGGTCACTATACCAATGGTTTTAAAAAGATAGCGGGACCGAGTCAATTGGACAAGTTTAGATTTTGCAAGACAGAAACAGAAAGCACAAGCCACCTCCTCTCGGGATGTAAAAAAAAACCTCAAGTCAGAACAGCTGCACACACAAAGGTACAACAAAGTATGTGAAGTATCCACTGGCACATCTAAAAAAGAAAAAAAATTATATCACAGTTCCAGAAAATTCATGGAAACGTGAACTAAAAGCAATAATTGAAAAGAAGGAAGCAACGCTCACATACAACTTTATGATTCCATCGAGCGTGAACATAGAAAACAAAGCATTGCAACCAGATATCATACTGAGGTACAAAAAAGAGAGTATAGCATTGCTAATTGAGGTGTTAATACCAGTGATTTTGGACTAAACAATGCAGAAATCAAGAACATGACCAAATACCAAGACCTCAAAAATGAAATGAAAAGATCTTGGAAGTTGAAGAATGCCAAAGTTGGAACAGTGATAATTGGAGCAATGGGAATGATGAAAAGAACTTCATGGAGATATTATAAACTGCAGGTGGATACTTCGAGACATGGGAGGACTGTTACATCTTCTGAAACCCACATATGGAAATAACAACCAAAACACACACACGTCAGGAAGGGCGTCCGGCTGATGTACACATCAGAAAATTTTGTTCAATTTGAAGGGCTTCAGCTCATTAAGTATCGTATGAAAATTGCCTTTGCATCACATTTTGGCTGCAAAAGAAGAGCTGCCTGTATTATTTTGTGACCTAATAAAACGTTTATACAATTTCTCCTTGCAAAAAAACTGACGCTGCCTTTCAACTCTCAATCTGAATGTGTCAAATCCAAGTAAAGTACAGACTGTGTGCAGTCGAAAAAGGGGATTTTAAACGCGTTTCAAGGCAATGGTGATGCAGAAACTCCATGATCATAGGCAGCAGGAAAAAAGGAAGCTTTATATTTGCAAACGATGGTAAACTGCTGTGGCAAATTTTATCACCCATGAAATGTCACAGAGAAAGATATGATCAAGTCCTGCCGGGAGGAAGAACGATGCATTCTGGGTACGTCTGATAGAAATCAGGAAACAAACTTGGATAGCAAGCAAGATAAATATATTAAAATGGCACGAATGCAATAATCAGTGGGGAAAGCCAGACACAGCGAATTTAATATGGTTGGGAAGATCAAAAAGTGTATTAGCTTTTAAGCTTATTCCTGGCTTTACTCCGTTGTGATGACAAAAGGAAGATTGCAAATTAAACTCGCATGAAATTGCCTTCAAAAATGAGGAAGCCATGAAAGATTCTCAAGTATATTTCTGCTCTTTCGAGGTTCGTCAATTGTTTTGATTATATAGTGATGTTCCAAATATGACAAAAATCTATTTCATTTCTCCAATTGCATTTAATAGTTGACATGCTTTGGATAATTCACCTTCACAGAGGTTCATTATGATCCTTTTTGCTTTCCACATGATGACGCAACTCCCTGCCCCCTCAACGACCCCCCATGCCCCATCTCTTGATCATCACAGTTAGTACTTAAAGTAAATGAGATGAATACATACAACTGTGTCCACTGGATGGTCAGATTCATGCGAGTACTTTTATTATGTTGCGTTAAAACGAGGAAGGGTTCATTAATCAAGGACTCGTGTGTGAAAATGTGCCGAGAGTTTGTGATGTACACGATTTGGATGCAAAATATGCAAAACATACATTCTTGAAGCCCCGGTAAAGGATCTGCAGTTCCTGCCGACTGAACCTGGTCTGTGTTTGGAGCTGTTGTAAACCCTCGGGCCGATGACACACTGTTGACAGTTCAAGTTCATCCTCTCCACTGTCTGTAAGAGCAAGTGGAACAAGGATAACACAATAAATACAATTAATGATGAGAAACAAAGGTGGAGGACAATGTGCTGTGCACTGCGAGCCAATTGTTTCCAAACTTTTCATTAAGTCGTATTTGGAAGATGGCACGTGTCTACATATATATATACATATTATAAAATTTATCAAGAGAGTCTCGACATTCCTAGCTCAGCAGTTAACATTTGGCTTTCTTCTAAAGGATGGATAGGAATTCAGTGTCCTTCAGTTGTTGCATGAAATTTCAGAATTATCACGAGTAAAAGTACCTGTCACTTTGCTTATGGATTTAATCAACAGACAACGTGTTGTACTTTTCAAACATTCTGCTCCATTCACTCTATTATTTGCCCGAAGTCATCTTCCATCTGCTCGGAAGTCAGCTAACATCACCTTCATCAACCATCTTTTGCTGCTTATATACAGCGTGCACAAAAATCACTTCTGTTTTGCTGCCAAGCTCAGTGTTGGATGGTTTCCTTGGTTTGAACCTCTGCTTAAAATGAGTGAAATTAAACATTTTTTAAATTTCGAATTATTCTCACTCAGATTTCAACATCACCGTAATACATATTATCAAGATGTTTCATCTATCTTTATACAAGAAGATGACGTTGATGATTTATACTATCAGATACCACCGAGTTGTGCTATACGATACACGTTTACAGAGAGAAAATTGGGGTCTTCCCCGACCCTGAACCCCCTCCCCCAGATATGTTACCGTCCAGAAATCAAACTTGGGGTACCCTATGGCAACACACAAAATTTGGTAGGATTTGGTTCAGTCGTTTTTTAAAATTTTTGAACCATATACGGCATAAGCAAACACAAATTGAGCTTCATATATTAACCATGGTGTGTTACAAAACATAAATTCCTTTTGAAGAGATATTTATAATAATCAATCAGTGATAAAAAAAACAACATACGTAAACTAACATTTCTTACCATTTGTGAAAATGGCAAAATAGCACACAATTGGATAACAAAATGCCTGAAGGACATCTATGGGACATTTGACACCATCAACTGGAATGTTTGCAAGATTTTACG
Organism: Eptatretus burgeri; assembly: GCF_056783735.1. Classification (NCBI taxonomy): domain Eukaryota; kingdom Metazoa; phylum Chordata; class Myxini; order Myxiniformes; family Myxinidae; genus Eptatretus; species Eptatretus burgeri. The sequence continues at coordinate 32,115,552 of NC_140961.1, forward strand.
AGACATGTTGCATCATCCTCTGCCTGGTCAACGGTAATGATAATTGTGATTCTATTCAGAAAATCAAAGTGGTAATTAGACTTTATCCACTGTGTATTATGTGTGCAATAACTGTGTATTCTATGTATAATAAGACTTCGTCCATGCCTGTGATTTTTCATCCACTCTGTATTCCACGACCGATTTTGTCCATTCTGAATTTCATGAAAGCAAGCCCACTGTCCCCTTCAAAAGAAGACATACTCGAGGATTCAGCAGCCACTTATGGCAATGCACCAAATAGATGTTTAATCGTTTTTGTGGATAAAATATGCTCATGGAAGAGCAAGGTATAAAGGCAAAAGACAGTACAACAGGTGGACACAAACAGGGGAAAGGATGAATAGAAAAAAAAAAAGAGACAAGAGGGAAGGAAGCAGTGACCTGCCAGGAAGAAAGGTGGTGTGTGTGTGTGTGTGTGTGTGTGTGTGTGTGTGTGTGTGTGTGTGTGTGTGTGTGTGTGTGTGTGTGTGTGTGTGTGTGTGTGTGTGTGTGTGTGTGTGTGTGTGTGTGTCGTTGGTTGTTATCTCCAGATGTGGGTTTCAGAAGGTGGAACAGAACCCTGTCAGGTTTCAAAGTATCCACCTCTGTGTGTGTGCATGTGTGTATGCCAATGACGGCAGAAAGGAGGACAGCTAAGAATGGAGGAAGACAATGGAATGGTATCCTGATTGTAAAGGGAAAGCCTTTTCCCCCAGCACACCATAGGATGGTAATAAACAACAAGGAGTCTTGAGGTTGAGCATGATGTTCTCTTTGTGTAGTTTATTGGCACCAAAAAGGAACCATAGGTAAATAAATCCTGTGAAGCCAATGAGACAACAATGACTCAATACACTGATATGACAACCTGGTAGATATCTCACTTAAGTGCAAGATTACCAGGTGAGACTGAAGGAAGAGTAAACTATCCAATATTAAGTCTTGCCACATTGGTCCACCACATATATTGAGTTAGCCTCAGGGAGTTCACATTCTGCTCTCGACATAAAAAACTCGAACCATAGTAATAGAATGAACTCGATATCTGCAATCACAAAGAAATCACCAAGGGTAAGCACCCCAAGCCAGGGGAGGCTTACCCTTGGTGATTGACCACGACTTACCCTTGGCCTGCGATCCAATGATGGCCAGATCTTTTTTTCTGACCACCATATGACCTTGACCTTCAACATTTAGGGATGGAATGTAAATTAAGAAAATGTGTCACCATCTACAATCTATCCATAAAACTCACATCATGAAAATCAGAGGAAATTCTTCAAGTTATGATCAAAAAGGTATTTTTCATTACTTACGTTACAATACAAAAAAGTTGGTCAAGGACACTAAAATATCAGATGCACAACTTCAATGCAGGTCCACTGTTATGATGCAAAGACATCTTGGAAGGCCAAGCAGTCTGAGATTCCTCATTGGCAAAATTAAGCAAAGACAAGAAACCCATGTATTTCGGATCTTATGGTCCTGAGTTTGAGCCCTGTTTTCCACTGAATTAACACCAGGTGGGGTTGACTCAGCCTGTCATCCTTCCAAGGTTGATGAAACGAGTACCAGTGTACTGGTATAGGGGCACAACATCAGCGGCATAGTCGTGCCTGAACAAAATTATAGTTACCCCACAGCCAAGCTGTGATGATGATGATGATGATGATGATGATGATGATGATGATGATGATGATGATGATGATGTAGTCATATAACTAGACCCAACCAGTTAGGGGTACAGAACAGGTTTATCCAGTGGCATCCATGGAGTCGAGAAATATAGTTCGGCATCAACAAAACCAATCAAGTTAATACATGAGGATGAACGTAACACACTATTCCAACCATATCAGACACAGCGATGAAACCAAGGAAAATAACTCCTTCCACATTTCTGGATAATCTGTTAAAATAATTAAAATATTCATTTTCTACAACTCCACTCTAAAACTACTCCATGGCGCATTTAACACAGTGTGTCCATGTTTCCCGTTGGACAGACTACTAATCACTGTGCGAAATCAACAAATTACCATCATGACCAACGGTAGCATCCATTGATTCTACAAGTTCTACACAATGCAAGTTCTACAAGTTCTACACAATTTACCACTTACAAAGCTTTTGTCCGTAGCCTGATGGAGTACTGCTCTCCCCTCTGGGCTGGTGCTCCTGCCTCCCACCTTTCTCGGCTTCACGCTGTCGAAACCAGGGCATTTAAGATCATCGGCATCTCCCGCAATAAAGCTGAGTCTTTGGGCCTCTCACTTAATCACCGCAGGTTGGTCGGTGGTCTTTGTCTTCTACCGACTCCTCTCCAGCCTTGCCCCCCCTGCTCTCTCTGCGATTTGTCCCCACCACATTTCCACAGGGCGCTCAAGGTCCGCCAACAACCCCCTTCTGGTAAAACTACCAAAATCACGAATCACTGCTCATCTTCACTCTTTCATTCCTCTTTTTTCCCGCCTTTGGAATAAACTTCCTCACTC
>NC_140961.1:32123067-32145567 GCF_056783735.1 Eptatretus burgeri
TTTGATCGGCCAATGATCGCTCTTCCTTTTACTGGAAAAGAAATCTATATGACAGTTATTAAACAGTCCACCAAAATCTTGAAACTTTGTTTTCAGTTTCTTCAAAATTGACTTATCCTGACATCTCTGGTTTTCCCCTTGTGGTATATATATATATATATATATATATATATATATATATATATATATATATATATATATATATATATATATATATATATATATATATATATATATATATATATATATATATATATATATATATATATATATTAGGGTGGTCCAAAAACAGCAAAAAAAATAAAATAAATTCAGAGGTCTCCACAAGCGTTAAATTATTCCACTATGATTCAATAACGCGCATAAAAAAATTTCAGTTCATCGGAGGTGATTTAGAGGTCGCTCCATATGACGACTTTTAGTTTCATGAGTTGGTTAAATTAGATTATGGTCAGGTATGATTACGGGTACTTCTGGATATCCGAGGTGTAAATGGAGTGGATTTTCGAACTCTATGGGGTCGATTTACTCTAACAAATGACTGCACCGACATTGAATTCACTACCATTTCGAAAACATGACCTAAAACAAGATTTATCATAACTGGAGTCGAGGAACTAATCCTACTCATTTCGATATTTTCTAATCTATAATTAATTTGTCGTCCGTCTGAACATTTCCTAGAGTAAATCGATCCCGCTAAGTTCGAAAATGCAGTCCATTTTCACCAAGGAAGTTCAGAAGTGTACGGATTCGCATCTCACCATACCCTAATACGTACTCACATTCCAATTGTACATACTTTATAGATGTACTCACATTCTAATTGTACATACTTTATCCACGTACTTACATTCTAATTGTACATAGTGCTATAGATTTCCGCCGGTTCGGCGAGCACACGACCTTTTCAGCCCAATTCAGGCCGCTCGTCCACCGAACGCGACAATCTAGTCGTAGCTTCCGGACAAACGCCGAAACCCAGCTACAAGTGTTTTTAATACACCATAAACCAGCCAACTATTCTGTCCATGCGCTACAGGGTCAATCGCCGAATTGTTGCTATACCTAACTATTCGCGCGGACAGAAATGCCAGGAGTTTATACCTCGTCGGGGCCTGTACGAAAACGAGCCGCTTAAGCAGCTCGTTCCGTATGAGATTGCCGAGCGGTTTTATATCGCCAAGTCCCGTCGGACCAGATGTACGTTTTATCAGCTTGATAATCAGCCAGCTAATTTCCCGAACGCATCATGGCAGTCAATGGAGGAATAGGGGACAAGACACGAGTAAAAGCCTACAGCCGGTCTATTATGCAATGTACATACAGGCACTTAACCAGCTCTACTTCAGGACAAGACACCACAGACTTTCATGCAAAACCCAAGAAAGAAAGAAAGAAAGAACCGGCTCGTGAGCCTTTAATGTACTCAGGGCCGGGATGACCGGAACAGGCCTTGAGAGACCGGGCTGGCTACCTGGCCACCCTCGTGGTGACTCGATGGGTCCTTTTTATCGGCGACCCCTGGTGTCTCCGTTCGGCCCGGTGCGTCACGAACGCGTCAGTCGCTTGGGCGGCTTGATGAGCAGCTTGTCCGGTTCTCCTCGGTCGTCCGGCCTTCACTGCGGCCTGGCCGAGCCGACGATGCGCTGGAGGAGCGAACGGATCTCGACCCCGGCTTCCTGCTGGCGAACCTTCCAGCGAACTCCAACGGCTCAACTCCTGCCGGTGGCTCGGCGTCTCTCCAACGGCTCTCAACTAACCGCTCTCCAACCCAACCAACACACTCGGCGTCTCTCCAACCGCGAAACCGACTTGTCGGCGAGCGAACACGGCTTTTTATAGCCCCAAGGGGAGGGGACTTGGTGGGCTTTGCCACCCAAAATCAGCGCCCTCCACCTTTTCATCTTTGAACCTTCACCCATGCTGGATCCGCCCCTCTCACTTCTGATTGGCCAGCTCCTTCAGAAGGTAAGGCCTTTCTGATCCGTTTTGCAAGTCATACTTGCACGCGGACGTGGTTGAAATCACCGGCTTCACGCGGACGTGGTTGAAATCACTGGCTTCATGCGGACGTGGTTGGAAATCGCCAAACGCGGACATGGTTGGAAATCGCCATCAAACGCGGACGTGGTTGGAAATCGCCATCAAACGCGGACGTGGTTGGAAATCGCCATCAAACGCGGACGTGGTTGGAAATCGCCATCAAACGCGGACGTGGTTGGAAATCGCCATCAAACGCGGACGTGGGTTGTCGTTGTTGTTATTGTTAAAATAAAAGATTGAGAAAGAATAACGGCTAACTCAAAGTTGCACAGCCCGGCACACGAACGAGACCCATTATACTTCGATGGGGGAATCTAACCTGAAACACACACTTACCAAAATAACTGACCTCTGGGGAACCTGACTGGTGTTCTGTGAATTTCCACAACAGTAACAATACTTTATAGATGGACTCACATTCTAATTGTACATACTTAAGAGACGTACTCACATTATAATTGTACGTACTTTATCGATGTACTCATATTATAATTGTACATACTTTATTCACGTACTCACATTCCAATTGTACATACTTTATCCATGAACTCACATTCTAATTGTACATACTTGAAAGATGGACTCACATTCTAATTGTACATACTTTATAGATGTACTCACATTCTAATTGTGCATACTTTACAGCTGTACTCACATTCTAATTGTGCATACTTTACAGCTGTACTCACATTCTAATTGTGCATACTTTACAGCTGTACTCACATTCTAATTGTGCATACTTTATAGATGTACTCACATTCTAATTGTACATACTTTATAGATGTACTCACATTCTAATTGTACATACTTTATTGATGTACTCACATTCTAATTGTGCATACTTTATAGATGTACTCACATTCTAATTATATATGTATACTTTAGAGATGTACTCACATTCCAATTGAACAAACTTTATCCACATACTCACATTCCAATTGCACATACTTTATAGATATACTCACATTCTAATTGTACATACTTTATTGATGTACTCACATTCTAATTGTACATACTTTCTCGATGTACTCACATTCTAATTGTACATACTTTATAGATGTACTCACATTCTAATTGTATATACTTTTGAGATGTACTTACATTCTAATTGTACATACTTTATAGATGTACTCACATTCTAATTGTACATACTTTATCCATGTACTTACATTCTAATTGTACATACTTTATAGATGTACTCACATTCTAATTGTATATACTTTTGAGATGTACTTACATTCTAATTGTACATACTTTATAGATGTACTCACATTCTAATTGTACATACTTTATCCATGTACTTACATTCTAATTGTACATACTTTATAGATGTACTCACATTCTAATTGTATATACTTTTGAGATGTACTTACATTCTAATTGTACATACTTTATAGATGTACTCACACTCTAATTGCACATACTTTAGAGAGGTACTCGCATTCTAATTGCACAAACTTTATAGATGTACTCACATTGTAATTGTACATACTTTATCCACGTACTCACATTCTAATTGTACATACTTTATACATGTCCTCACATTCTAATTGTACATACTTTATCCACGTACTCACATTGTAATTGTACATACTTTATACATGTCCTCACATTCTAATTGTACATACTTTATACATGTCCTCACATTCTAATTGTACATACTTTATCCACGTACTCACATTCTAATTGTACATACTTTATACATGTCCTCACATTCTAATTGTACATACTTTATCCACGTACTCACATTGTAATTGTACATACTTTATACATGTCCTCACATTCTAATTGTACATACTTTATCCACGTACTCACATTCTAATTGTACATACTTTATAGATGTACTCACATTATTTTTGTACATCTAATATATAAAATAAAGCAAGCTCATTCGAACCACAACCTCAATCAGGAGCTGACTGACATTAAAGTTTGGTACCTTCCAGGTGACGTAGAAAGCTGAAATTTTGTGTGGCAACGGAGATCGAAGCTAAGATACCGGTCAAAGCAAAGAAAGTGTCCGTAAATGAAAATACAAATAAATGAAAAAAAATAAATGCAGGTGAGCGACCGGAGACAGTGGGGGAAGCACAGTAGTTTTGCGTGCTGACGGACATCGAAGCAAGGACACCAGGAAAAAAGCAGAACCATCGGAAAGCGGACGTAAATGAAAATATAAACAAATGAAAAAAAATACCCTACTAGTACTTTATAGATGTACTCTGTTGAAAAAAAAAAAGAAGAATGTGTACTACTGGCTACCACTCGGTGGCATTTGTGGCCGACGTTAGCATATTTTCTGCGGACAAACAAATTGACAGACAAGAAGGCGTAAGGCTGGTATGACGAAAATCATGCAAATTACATCACTGTCACCTTGACCTTTGACATACAGTGCCCATATAAAGTGTACACCCCCTTTCAAATTTTTTCACCTTTTGTTGCCTTGTGGCCTGGAATTAAATTGCATTAAATCAGACTTTTTCAGCCTTTATTTACACATTGTAACCCACAACTGTAAATACAAAACTAGAATATCTTGGTTGGATAAATGTCCCCCCACCCCAGTTAATACTTGGTGGAAGCACCTTTGACAGCAATTTCAGCTGCGAGTCTGTTGGGACCGGTCTCTACCAACTTTGCACACCTTGATTGGGCAATATTTGCCCATTCTTCTGTAGAAAACTGTTGAAGCTCAGTCATGCTGCATAGGGAGTGTTTATGGACAGCAATCTTCAAGTCATGAATCACATTTTCGATTGGATATAGGTCAGGGCTCTTACTGGGCTACTGAAGGACATTTATCTTTTTGTTCCTTAACCACTCCAGTGTTGCGTTGGCTGTGTGCTTAGGGTCGTTGTCATGTTGAAAGGTGAACTTCCATCCCAATTTCAGCTTTCTTGCAGAGGGAAGCAGGTTTTCCTGTAGGATTTTTCTGCGTTTTGCTCCATCCATTTTCCCTTCTATCGTGATGGTGCCCCAGTCCCTGCTGATGAGAAACATCCCCATAACATGATGCTGCCACCACCATTCTTCACAGTATGGATGGTGTTCTTTGGGTGATGTGCTGTGTTGGGTTTGTGCCAAATGTAACATTTTGCATTTCGGCCAAAAAGTTCCATCTTGGTTTCGTCAGACAAAAAAAACTTTTTTCCACATGGCTTCATAATCTCAGGAGTGGTTTGTTGCATACCTCAAATGGGACTCAAAGTGGGCTTTTTTGAGTAATGGCTTCTTTCTTGCTACCCTACCATACATGCCAAATTTGTAGAGTGGTTGAGATATTGGTGTCGTATGCACACAGTGACCGGTCTTTGCCATAAAGGCCTGAAGCACTTTCAAAGTTGCCATTGGCCTCTTTGCATGGTCATTCAGTTTGGAGGGACAGCCTGACCTAGGCAGGGTCTTGGTGGTACAATAAGCCTTCCACTTCTTAATGATTGTCTTGACTGTGCTCCAAGGGATATTCAAAGCCTTTGAAATATTTTTTATACCCTTCCGCTGATCTGTGCCTTTCCATAGCTTTATCAAGGAGGTATTTTGAAAGCTCCTTGGTGCTCATGGTTGAGTCTTTGCTGTGAAATGCACTACCCAGCAGAGGAAACCTTCAGTAACAGCTGATTTTATTCTGAAATAATCAGAAGCACTACAATTTAACACAGGTCGAGGCCAATTAACTTGGTGTGTGATTATGAAGGTGATTGGTTTTACCTGAGCTAATTCACAATTGCTATTATAAGAGGGGTGGACACTTATCCATCCAAGATATTCTAGTTTTGTATTTTGTGGTATAAATGTGGAAAAAGTCAGATTTAATGCAATTAAATTTCAGGCTATAAGACAACAAAAGGTGAAAAATTTGAAAAGGGGGTATAGACTTTCTATAGGCACTGTAAAGTCAAAAAACATTGACAGCCTCACTTTTTTCCTTCGGAATCCTCTGGTAAATTTTGATGAAGAGAGCTGAAAGCGCTTGCGAGTTATCACACTCACGTACATGGATACATACATACATACATATACATATGAAAAAGATCTCCTCCATCTGACGAAAATTTTCAATTTTTGTGACAACAAAGACAAATGGACACAAATGCAATGCCCTCTCCTTTGGCAAGAGTAATAAGAGGAGGTGAGGTATCACCACATTTCACCAAATTCCACATTACTGCCCTAATCTATAGGGAGTAGTGAAGCAGTGGCACAACCACAACTCTTAGAAATTGATGCATACTTGCAGGCCAAGTTCTTAACTGACTTTTGAATTTGCATGCGAACGAATGAACGAAAATCTCAAGGTGTCACAGAAAGGGTGGCCATGTGGAGCATTCTGAACCAGTTCCAAACTTAGGAGATGAGCTTGGCAATATGACTAGCAAAAAAGATTGGAGCTGAAGGCAAAACCCAGGAGCTCGAAGCTTTGCACCCTCTCCCAGATGGTGACAAAAGTGGGAGATTAGTCAGCTGGTCCAACCAGCGGTTGCCGAATGACAAATACATGACTTTTATCACTCCAGCAGGAACTTTCCCCACCCACCATAATGTTTATCACAAGTGGCATGAATGTTGCATGTTATTGCCAAGAGAATGCCCACATACCAGAAACAACGAGTTCACAGAACACGATACCCCACGCAGCATTACCTCAATATTAATAGAATAATGATTTAAATGATCGTTGAAAAAAAATCTGAAGGTTAAGTGATATTGAAAGTCTAAAATCATTTCCGAACACCACCCGTATACACTTTTCCATTGAACTTTCATTTAAACTGAGGTACTGCAAAACTTGATGTTCTTGGAAGTATTGTGACCGACAATTTGTGTACTCCAGTCTTCAAGTGTATAATTAAATTTAAATAAAATAAATATTGTAAAAGTCGTACAAATAAATACATTCTGTCCCAGTACTGAGGTTTGTTCTGTTACCAATCAGATAGCTAGTGCTTTCCAGGCCAGCCGTTCCTTATAAAGGGCTTCGAATCAGGGTGCTTACTTGAATGCTTCAGCCACTTGGCAAGTGCTCTACAAGAAACTTGGTAAGTGAACACACTCCTGCAAAACTGAAGGTTCTTGGAAGTATTATGGAGTCTATTTGTGTTATTCAGTGTTCAAATATATACTTCAATTTAAATAATGCTTTAAAAAGGAGTTTTGAAACGTACAAATAAAAAATATTATGGGATTTTCCACCATTTCACCAAGTGTCTTTTACACCACCCTATCTAACATGTTACATTAGTTATTCGTGCCTGATATTTATGTCCATTCCTCGTATAAAAGCCCATCAAAAATGACAGGTTCAAATTATTTTATTTGAAATATTCAAGAGACTGGAAGATGTGATGTTTCATTGCAAGAAGCGTTATTTTAAAACACTACATGTACAAATGTTACCTTATTTTATCTTTTGGGACATTTCATCTCGATGGTACAGCCTTGTGAGCATGCGAAAGTCTGAAGCCTCGGCCTAGTGTCAGGTGTGCTTATATCTTCTTTATTTATGAGACATCCTACGGACTTAAATGAACACTCGTTTTACTCTGCGCGTGTTGCTCATCATATGAAGCAAATTTCACCTCCCTGCACCTCGTATTTATTGTTATTTTTTAAACACTTCTGTACACCGCCATTGAGGCCCGGTTGCAAGTCACCGTCTACAATTCCAATGTAAGAGACGTAATTACTTTTTTATGAAAAATGTTTGTCGAGTTTGTTTTTTGTTTTTTTTGTCCTGGAAAATATACCATAGTGAACACAGTCGTGTTAAAAGATTGGCCTTTAAAACCCTTCTTAAATCGTCCTTATAAAGGGAGACAGACAAAATACACAAACACACACTGTGTTTTATAGAAGTAGATGACATAATTAAAAATAGTAAGTTTCTTGTTTGGAATGATTTTCAAATTTGTTTGATTCCCAGCTAGGCAGACAAAGTAAAAATATTATCTCACTCCTCTCCACGCAAGTGCAGTCGCGACAAATTCAGAGCCAAACTACTATTAAACGGCAGGTTCGTTTCCTGATTTGTATTCAAAATATAACATTCGATTGAAATAAAGTTGTTTCTCGATCATAAATGGACATCTGTGGACACACACAAGGAAGTGAACCAATTTCACACAGAAGTGAACTTTTTGCTTCGCATTCGCAGGGTAACAATTTGGAGAATTTAAAAATGCACAGCCTAATCAGGGTAATTATTCATCCAGGGAAACGATGGTAAAGTTAATCTGCATGCTCACGCACGCACGCATGCACGCACACACACACACACACCAGGAATAAAGAATCAAACTTTTGAAGGGATGCAACAGGTTAAGGTTTTGATCACAAATTGATACCTTCAACAAAGTCCTCCAAATAAGAAGGTACATGTTGGTTTGCAACTTTTACAATCTTTGTGGTTATAAATGAATATTTGAAATGCAGATTTCTTCAAAAACAAGAGAAAAAGAAGGAACAATGAAAACGTACGTATCGTTCAGTATGTCCACCATGAAAATCCGCCAAAAGGATGCAAGCGATTTTTCTCAAAGTCACTGTGTCTCGTTTTGAGTTTTCCTACTGAAGGAGGAATATTCTACCATACTAGTTCAAACAATATCAAATAAAGGAGTGAGTTCCCTTCACTCCATAAATCTCAATTCAACATCCAGTCTGCCTGCCACAAGTCAACGGTTCAAGGTATTTTCAGTTTTTCTTGTTCACTTTAACACATTTCCTCATACAATATCCTACGTTACCAAAACTTCTGCAGGGAGCACATAGTCTGCCATGAACACTCTTGTTGTTGAACTCCAAAACTCCAGGCTGACTGATCACCTCCACTCATTTGTTCCTCTTTTCTCTCACCTGTGGAACTAATTTCCCATCTGTTCAGTCCCATTCTACCCTCCAGGGACAGCTCTTCACAACTACCTCAGCCACCCCCATCCATATCATATTCATGATCTCTTCTATCCCAAATGACTCCATTCCCATGCACTCCCTTTTTCAGTTTACTGGGATCCCCCCCCTTCTTCTTCACCTATTTACATTTGTTAATGTCAGTGGGTTTGTCCCTTTTCTGTTTCATCCCCGCTTTCTCCTTCCTCTTCTTGCTGTGTTTCATTCAGCTGACGTGCAGCTGGTTTACCCCTAATGTGTGCTTTCCCCCCTCCCCTTGATTCACTCTCACTTCTACTCTGCTGTTGGTGTTTCCTCCTTTCCATTGTGTCCCTTCCATTCTGCTCTTGCTCTTCCATGAGCCTCGATCATATGTACAAACTAGAAGGGCACTCAGATCTACATACCTCTGCCCGGATTTTGATCTTCACCAAAATCTAATCAATTCGTCCTCGTCACACACCCAGCCTGTCCACCATGTTTCGGCCAAATCCATCCACAACGTTTTGAGATATCGTGCTGTATATCATTTTTAGCCCTATCTCTCAATGGTGAAGAATCACTTTTAAAATTCTCATAGTCGGATCCGGATCCGGATCTTCACCAAAATCTAATCACTTCCTCCTTGTCATACACCCAACCTGTCCACCAGAGTCCACAACTTTTTGAGATATCCTGCACACAAACAAACAGGCAGACAAACAGGGGTGAAAACATAACCTCCATCCACCTTTGGTGGGCAGAGGTAAAAAAAAACAGACAGCTTGACAAAACTGTAAATAACACTTATAGTGGGGTGGCTTAGCTGATCAATTGTGCACTTTCCCTTAAAAGCATGAAACTTGGCACATGGTTAGAGTAATACAACACAAAGATTTTTAGTCCAGGGGCCACCGGAAATTGCACCCCGTATGGTGGCCATCTTGGATTTCAAAATGGCCACCATTGTGGACCTGTTTTGTTAAATATCTCCTTAACTACTATAGATATCGAGACAGTTGAACTGCCTATACCTACATTTTACGGCTTTAGGAAGCCAATGGTGTCATAAAATGTTTGAAAATTGTGGCTGCCATCTTTAAATCCAAGATGGCCACCATTGACAAACTATTTTGCTCAATATCTCATTAAGTAGTAAAGATATAAATACAGTTTTAACACCTACACCACATTTTAGGGGTCGAGCAATCCAATGGTGAGATTGAATATGTGGCAGCTATCTTACAATCCAAGATAGCCACCATCCAAAGGCTAACATAAACTACCATCAGATAGCACAATATGTGAAGGAATGAACCATCAAGAAAACATCACAAGCAGTTGGCAAAAAACCACAGTTACCGTCACTTGACTTTTCTAGTCTCTGTTGCATTCCCCATCGCAAGAACAAAGTGACGTGCATGGAAGTGCAGACTTCTTACACCTGCAGCGATCAGTGCATCCTTTTGTGCATCCACACCGGATAAGTTCATTGCAGATCTTTGCGGCTTCCGGTAGTGTTGTCCCAATCGGTTTAAACTGACCGTCGGATGTTTTTTCCCAACCCCACTCACTTGGACATGGGAGCTCAGGCTGTGCATGTAATGCCTGGCCCCAGCATAATGCTCCTTGGTACACTGCACACCTAACATGCTGCACCAGAGCATGGTGTGCAGGCGGAATTGATTCCAGAGGTGTGCCTTTCTTTGCAAACAGTTTCTTTCATGCTGTTTGCTGTCTGTCACTACAGGTGCTTGTGTGATCGTACATCAAAATGACGAATCTTGCAATAATGCTCATACAGGACTCAGTTATATCTGTTTTTTGATGGTTGACTTCAGATAGTGCATCTGTGAGCTCTGGGAACGACTCCCAAACAGCCCATGCAGTTCGCTTACCATGCCCAGCAAACGCTGACACAGTGTCGCATCCTGTCAGTGCATGAAACATGGGGAGGGCCTTAGACTTCTCAGGGCCAAGAGCAGTGGCTATGTCATGTGCAGGGAGGAATCGCAAGCTCTTCCCTGTTCCAAAGGCTAACCATATCTTCACAGAAAGTCTCTGAGTTGCCATAACTGCAAGTATGACAGCATCTGTATCAACGGTTCGGATTAGGATCCTGTCATTCCCTCTCTGTGCCACATCAGCTGCATGGAGGAACATGCGGCCATCTGCCTCTTCTTCGCTGCATGGAGCAAGTGATTCTAGATTCATGCGTGGTGGAGCAGTAAGAACCTCTGTTTCCAGTGTGACTACTAACTCTTTGCTCTGGTCTTCAACTGACTTGATTATTTCATTGGACAGGAAACTGAAAAGTTCTGTCTTGTTTTGGTCGACACAAAGAAAATTCTGCCATTGTCCAGGAACTGCAACTGAGGTACCCACACATCGACGAACTCCCCTGCCACGCTTTTCTCGGGTCATGCTCTTCAGACTTTTAGGCAGGTAACGGTCCCACACCAGGTCAAGTTGGGTTGCAGATTTGTACTGGGAGAGAACAAACGGGATGAATACCTCTTTGGCATATTCCCCAAAGGTCTTCGTTGTTCCAGGCTTCAGTATTTAAACAATCGCTGCCCCATCAAGTATTACGCATGTAACCTCTGGAGCCTGTGTACTTGCTGGTGCAATTTCCTCAAAGCATTGCAAAAGATCACTCTCTTTGTTCCAGTTCGAAGCTTCCCTGCCTGGGACAGGGATGGAGGGAAAGGCTGATTTTCATGATGGAAAAAATCATCAAGGTTTCCCTCACATGTCTGACAAGCAATGTAAAGGCGGGAAAACAATTGCACATCGCTCTTTAATGAGGCTACCTTCTGTTTGTCTTTAGGCTGGGCTTTTCCTGATGAGCTGCCAAATAATGGCAACTTGTTGCAGGAGAGGACATCATTGAGAGGCTTTTTACACCCAATGAGCCTTTCTTGCACAAATGATTCCAAAGCCTCCTTCCCCACCTTCTGCGCATTTTGCACACTGTGAATAACTGATGAGCTTGCGATGTCTTTTGTGTCGAGGACCACAATGTCAGTGGTATCTTCAAGAAATGGATTACCAAATTTTTGTACCCTGCGAGTGTTGCTTCACCTTGTTCACCTTTTTGTTGACTGGGAAACTGAACCTTTTCAGTGGTGTTCTGTTGACAAAGAATGCAGAGTTCCCACCGAGTAACTCAATCCATTTCGGCATCTGGCTTAGATGGATCCACAAGTTTGATGCGCTTTGCCATCTCCAGTTGCAGATTAACGCGCCTATGTGGGGTTGATCACTTGTGCAGTCACCATAACAATGGATGATGTCCCTGAAATGAGTAGATGCATAACTACTATCAGTTTCATAGTTTGTTTTAAATATTTCATAATATTTTAAAGCATCAAAAATTTATTTGTATCTGAAATGTGAGCATAGACCTTAAGAGCAAAATAGCTGTGGATGGTGGGATTTCAAGATGGCAGCCACAATTTTCAAACATTTAATGTCACCATTGCATTCCTCGAGCCCTAAAATGGAGTTATAGGCGTTTCAACTGTCTCGATATCTGTACTAGTTTAGAAGATATTTAACAAAACAGGTCCACAGTGGTGGCCATTTTGAAATTCAAGATGGCCACCATACGGGGTGCAATTTCCGGTGGCCCTGGACTAAAAATCATTGTATGGTGTTACTCTAACCATGTGCCAAGTTTCATGATTTGAAGGGAAAGTGCACAATCGACCTGATTTTTGGAGCTAAGCCGCCCCACTATTAGGGTCTTTAATGTTCAATGAAAAGCAAACTAACTTGCTGCCTTAATTCCCTCTCCAAAAGAGATGC
Organism: Eptatretus burgeri; assembly: GCF_056783735.1. Classification (NCBI taxonomy): domain Eukaryota; kingdom Metazoa; phylum Chordata; class Myxini; order Myxiniformes; family Myxinidae; genus Eptatretus; species Eptatretus burgeri. The sequence continues at coordinate 32,135,791 of NC_140961.1, forward strand.
TTCACCTGTACAAGGCACCAGAATTCGTTTTATTGTTGAATTGTATTTTCAGGAGATCCTTGGTGGCATAATGGTTTGTGTGTGTCTGTTATTAGTCTGGAGGTTAGCAGTTCATATGTTGGTGTGTCTGTTATTAGTCTGGAGGTCACCAGTTCAAATCCTGGCCATGTCTTACCAAAGACTAAAGATGGTACATTCTGCTTCCTTTCTTGATGCTCAGCATTTAAAAGGATAGAGCATGCACAAACAACCATAGGTTGGTAATAATAGCACAGGTTTTTGATCGGTCTAACAGCCTGGTAATAATAGCACAGGCTTTGATTGGTCTAATTCCCTCCTTCTGGGCCAAAATTTATTGTAAGGGAAATCATATTATTATAGCTCATAGGCGAGCCTCCGACTTTTGAGCAATTATGTTGCTCAGAAAGTTAAGAACTCCAACAAGCTAAAATCCAGTTACTTAAAGATGGAAAAGTTATTAAGTTATAAAATCCATGACAGCCATTTTTTCCCATCCTATTTAAGATAAAATGCTGATTGCTAAGCAGGGGGTAATGTTACCATCCTCAAGTACTGTGGCATCAATAATATGCCATGACCATCAGCATTCAACTAAATCAATGTTTTTGTATTTAACATATTCAAAAGCAATTTCATAACAGTAAAAGTTTCAAAGCATGGTATTTTCTATGATGTGCAATCCATGTCGAGATGAAACAATTGGCAGTGAATGAAATGAACACCATGCTCAATATCCTTCCTAACGAGCTTGTGCAGGTTGCAAAGTCGAGCATAGGAGAGTAAGAGGGCCAAGCTTATCAATGCCAGATCCAAGGAAAAGGAATTGCAAGTCAGCTCTTCAGAGCAATGACCGTTTAGCTGTTTAAATCATAGGAGGGTGACTCAAGGTTGTCATGGATTTGTCATTGGATAACGTGCAAAAATAGTAGCGTATGCTGAAAATTTATTCAATGATGTCACGTCCCTCGAGTATCAGGTACACAAGAACTGAGATTAATATTGGTCAAAGCATTCAGGGTAAAATTAAGATGGCAGCAGTCACTTGTACTGGAGGACAGAGGTGCACGATCGAGTTCCTCATGAACGAAGAAATCAATGAACAAATTCCCCGGAGATATCGAGATCTCACGATATTTTGTGAAGATTGGTCGGTGGATTCAGCACTCCTTTCGGATGAGTTATTATTTTTTGTTGTTTTTCATGGATGCTATCAGAATTTTGTGTTAAGGTGTAGTATATTCATTATTGTTAAAGGTTGAATTCATGTTGCTAAAGCAGGTTAGAGGTCAATTGTAGAGTGGATATATTTTGAAGCTTGTGGTTGGTCTAAGACCTATTCGTAACAGTGGCTAGTTTTGAGCAGTTAATCCTGGGATTGGATTAGATGGTGGGCAGTGCAGGTAAAGAAAGGTAGTGAAAAAATGGCTGTGAAGCAAGTCAATGGATATTGTGAGTCAATCACGCAACAATGACAATAGAGGAAGGTTATTAGCGGTGAGATAAATGTTTGATGTGGGCAGTATCGGGGATAGTGGAGACCAAGGGTAGTCAGTGATACAGGAAGCATACAAGTACAAATGGCACACCTCAGGATTGTTGTAGATAGGACGATGGAACAGACAGCTGCTTTGCAAAAGCTAATGGAGTATGAACAATTTGCCTTTAAAAGTTGGTTGCATTTGTGAAAGGAGTCTGCAATGATGAGTGCAGACAGTGCAGGCAGCAGAGAAGGTGGGGCAACTGGTCACTCAAACTCTTGGGACCCACTCTCAGCTATGATCTCTCTTGTGAAAGGCACATTTCAAAGTTGGCCTCCAAACCCAGGTGCTGACTTCACATGCTCCATCGTACAAAGTCCTTCCTTGGCACACCTGAGCTCCGAGCCACCCACAAAGACTTCATTCACAGCTTCATAGAGTACTGCTCTCCACTCTGGGCAGGCTTCCCTGCCTCACACATTGCTCAGCTCGATATTGATACCATGGAAACCAAGGTTTTCAAGGTCATTTGAATCTCCATCACTTTGCCATCACTGACAGGTCAGTCGTCGCTCTGTCTTCTTCTGGTCTTGCACCCTCTGCCCTTTCTGTGCTTTGTCCCCCCCCCCCACCCCCGCAGGATGCATTCAGTCAACCAACAACCTCCTCTAAAGGCCCTGTCACACCTTGACGATTTAGCCAACGTATGCCTGACGTATGCAAAATTGGGCTAAAACGCCGGCACATGTCGAATACGTTATGGATAAGTTTGTATACGTTAAGAGCATGCTGGCATACGTCGTTGTTCGCTGGCAAACGTCGTTGCTCGCCGAGCTGTTAGACAAATTTTGCATGCTTGAAATTTCCCTACGTTTTTTTGGTTTTTTTTGTATACCTTGTCGAGGCTCGTGTGAGAGCTAATACACAACGCACATCAAGGGGGCATGAGACAAAAGGGGGGGGGGAGTGGGAGGGACAAAACAGTGGGGAACAGACACATTAGGAAATCTGAGGAAGGGAGAGGGGTGGGACGGGGAACATGGGGAATAGAAGATGGACATTACAGGGACTTTCAGGAAAGTAAGCAGGGAATTTGAAGGAAGTTGGCTTGGGTGGATTATCGGAGGTAGAAAAGATCGAGGATTTGGATGGGGGAAGATAAGAGGTGGTGGTGAACAGCTGTTTTGAAAGCCTGGAGGGAAGAATGGGAAAGAATAGAGTGAGGGAGTTTATTCCAAAGGCGGGAAAAAAGAGGAATGAAAGAGTGAAGGTGAGCAGTGATTCGTGATTTTGGTAGTTTTACCAGAAGGGGGTTGTTGGCTGATCTGGAGCGCCTTGAGGAAATGTGGTGGGGACAAATTGCAGAGAGAGCAGGGGGGCAAGGCTGGAGAGGAGACAGTAGAAGACAAAAAGACCACTGACCAACCTGCGGTGATTGAGTGAGAGGCCCAAAGACTCAGCTTCATTGCGGGAGATGCCGATGATCTGAAATGCCCTGGTTTCTACAGCGTGAAGCTGAGAAAGGTGGGAGGCAGGAGCACCAGCCCAGAGGGGAGAGCAGTACTCCATCAGGCTACGGACAAAAGCTTTGTAAGTGGTCAGGAGCTCAGGAGGGCCAAGGAAAGACTTTTCACGACGGAGGATTCCCAGTCGGCGACTGACTTTGGAGGCGAGGTTTGAAATGTGGCTTTCCCAGGAAAGGTCATGGCAGATAGTGAGACCCAGAAGCTTGAAAGAAAAGACTTCTTCCAGAGGATTGTTGAGAAAGTGGATGGGTGCGTTTTCTAAACGGTCTTTTCAAAGAGACATAGTGAGAGTGAGATTTGTCCGGATGGAAAGGCATGTTCCACGTGTTGGACCAGTTTGTGATTTTATCCAGATCTGCAGTGAGCGAAAAAGCTGCTGCTTGCCGGTCTGAGGGATGAAATCGAAGTGTCAACATCGCCGTCATACCGAAGAAAAAAATAAAAAACCAATGTCACCCGCAGAGTGACCCGTATCTTGCCAAAAGGTGACCACGTGTGATTTCTTTAAGGTCACACTGAGGTGAACAGAGCTGCTATCCACCAGGAGCGACTCCTTGAGGAATACCTGCCTACGAGAGATTCCGATGAGAATCATTCTACAGAGTAACCATGAAAAATATGCGTTTGCCTCATAACGTCACCAAATGACGTCATAATGTCTCAAACATGACATATCGAGAAAGCACTCATCGAGGTGTTCAATTTGAGATACTACACGATATGTTTCCGAAAACTTGAAAATTTGACCTTGGGGTCAAATATGTTTGACCTTAGGTGCCAACTATGAAGGTCAAGGCCAATCGCCACCAAAAATTAATCAGCTGAGCGCCAGACCATGAACTATATTCCCATGAAGTTTGAAGACGATCCGATCAAAATTACTCAAAAAATAAGGGTTTCGTCGACTCCCCTGATACGATTGACCGTATCCTTGCTCTTCGTGTCCTCACTGAACGCAGACGAGAGTTTCGGCAGGGGCTGCTTGCAGCCTATGTTGATCTCTGTAAAGCGTTCGATTCAGTGAATCGGGATGTCCTCTGGAGGATTCTTGGTCTTCGTGGGGTGCCACCGAAACTGATCGATCTGATGTCTGAACTCTACTCTGGTACTGAGAGTGCTGTGAAGTGTGGTGGTACCGCCTCTGACTTATTTCCAGTTGTTACTGGAGTTCGTCAGGGATGTGTACTTGCCCCCACACTTTTCAGCACTTGTATGGACTGGATTTTTGGGAGGATGTCGGAGAGATCAAGTTGCGGTGCATCGTTTGGCAATGTCAAGATCTCGGACCTTGATTTTGCAGATGATGCAGTCATCTTTGCGGAGACTTTAGACATCCTCTTGGGGGCCCTCGAGGTGCTGAATGAGGAGTCGGAGCCGTTGGGATTACGGATTTCTTGGGTCAAAACAAAGATCCAGGCTTTCGGTGACATCTTGGATGCTGCTGTCCTGTCTGTGTCTGTTTGTGGTGAGGATGTTGAGGTCGTGGATAGATTCACTTACCTTGGCAGTGATATTCATGTCTCCGCAGGTTGTGAGCCGGAGGTCAATAGACGTCTGGGTCGGGCCTGGGGAGTCATGGATTCACTGGATCATGGGGTGTGGCACTGCCGGTACCTGTGCGGGAGGACGAAAGTCCGAGTCTTCAGGTCCTTGGTACTTCCAGTCTTGCTCTATGGGTGCGAGACTTGGACTTTGACCAAGGATCTGAGACGGAGACTTAATTCCTTTGGTACCAGGTCTCTTCGGAGAATCCTTGGCTATCGCTGGTCGGATTTTGTGTCCAACGAGCGGTTGCTGAGAGAGACTCGGATGAGATTTGTTACCTGCATCGTCCGTGAGCGTCAGCTGCGGCTGTATGGACATGTGGCTCGTTTTCCTGACGCTGATCCTGCCCACCAGATTCTCTCAGCGAGGGAGTCTCATGAGTGGAGGAGGCCAGTGGGCCGACCACGTGCCTCATGGTTGCAGCAGGTTGACCATCATCTCAAGGAGATGGGGATGGGCCTGGCATCTGCCTGGGGGATGGCCAGACGGAGGCCCCTGGAGTACCGGCGGAAAGTGGACGCAGCGACGCGCTGTTCTGGCACATGCTCCCATACCTGACCCTGATTAGCGACAAAGTGACCTTGACCTTTGACCTTTGACCTTGACCTTCAAAATTTTATGCGCTGAAAGGGACCTCTATAGGCCTCTGATATGCGAAGTTACAAAAATTTCCAATGATAACTGTGCTCTGCAGAATTTTTTATACGTGATTACAGACAAAAAAAAAAACATACAAGCTGACAAACATATTGTGACGTCCACGGGACTTGAACAGTCCCGCCAACGTAGAATGAGCCGAAATGATGGAGGCGGTTTATTTATTTGTAACCCAAACATGGCGGTTCTAATCGCTCTACCGCAAACGGGACGAGGAAGGTGGCACGAGTCGCTTCTCACTGAGTTGATGATGTTTATTTGTTTTTATTATTACCAGAAATAACAAGACTCGGCAAGAAGAGGGATCCGGGGCGATTCGACGGGATGGTGTGGGTTCGGGCGTGGGGAAAAACACAGACAATTCCAATGAATATAGAGATCTCAAACCTTATAAGGCGCCAAGCACACGCGCGCACACACACACACACACACACACACACACACACACACACACACACACACACACACACACACACACACACACACACACACACACACATACACACACACACACACACACACAAAACGTAGCTATTTCTGGTCAGGCTGGACCGTGGTGTGGACACAACTGTCCCTGGATCGGCGTCGGACGAGCTGGCCTTGCTCTCGTCAGGGGGGCAGGAGAAACCGTGGTGCTGTCGACCTCCTGGTCTTGGCCCAAGTCCGCTCACAGCCGCCAGGGAACCAGTTCTGGCGCCAAGTTGCGAGCAGGAGAGGGAGGCAGGTCCGCCCGCCGTTCGACCCCGTAGTGCGAGCCAACAGAACCCCAGAGCCAACCAAGGTGAGGCACGAGGCTCAGCAAGGCTGCAGGACACGATCAAGAACACGATCGAATCAGCACAACAAGGATGCTCCCCGCGCAACAGCCTCCCCACCAATAAAACACGATCTTTTGGTTGTAATCTTCTTCCTCTTCCTTTTCGACCCCGAACAGAACCTTTTTATCCTCCTGTCCTCGTCACTTCCAATCGAGCCGTTTATTGGCCCACCGCCGTCGCCTTCTGCCAATCGTGATCACGGGGCGGAGCCATCCGCTGCACTGTCCTGTGACGTCACGGCCAGTCTCCAGAGAATACCAAAAGGGGTTTACGCAGACACACTTACCCTATCCCGTGTCCCTATCTAATTACGTGACAATTATCATTTCCCCCCTTGAAGAAATGAACATTTACTAGACAACTTATCACCAATGAATTGCTACTTATTACATCGAGATTCTGGTAAACTCGAACAGCATGGCATACCTAATTAAACATCCTAATTACCCTTTGAATGCATACCCCCCCTCAAACGTAACAATATCTTGCAAAAACTTCGTTTTGGCAAGATAAAAACAGGGAGTCTGGAACACTGACGCTAACCATTACATTGACGTGTTTCGACTTATGAGTAACGTACAAGTAACGTATGTCGACGTGTGTCAACGATCGAGTAGCGTGCCTACAACTTATGCCAGCGTATGCGGAATGTGTGTCATACGTCGAGTGCGTTGAGAAATTTTCAACATGCTGAAAATTTCTCGAGGTACTCGGCGTATGCCAGCGTACCACGACGTATGCCAGGGTGCTCTTAACGTACACACAACTTACCCATTACGTATTCGACGTGTGCCAGCTTGGTTCGGGAAATTTTTCATACGTCGGCATACACTGGCTTAAACGTCAAGGTGTGACAGCGGCTTCACACTTCGATGTCTAGTGCGGTTATGATTTGAAGTCGAGCCGCAGCCTATTAATAGCCTACGCCACGTGATCTTCGGCGATACGCTGCCGCGCGCTATGCATAAGTTAGACTATCGTTGGGCATAGGTTATGAACGCCGACAACACGCTCAGCATTCGTTGGTATAAGTTATCTATTTGTGATTAAAACGTTCTGTCTACGTTACTAATACGTTATGCATACGTCCAACACGTTATTATACGCCCAAAACTTAAAAAAACATCAATAGTTCAGCGTACGCCAGCGTTTTACATACATTTTGAGACCTTGCCATACGCTGGCTAAAACGTCAAGGTGTGACAGGGCCTTTAGTGAGACTGCCAAAATCCAGGACCATTGCTCACCTCCACCCATTTGCTCCTCTTCTTTCCCACCTGTGGAACCAACTTCCACATTCTCTTCAATCTCATTTATTCCCTCCTGGTCTTCAAGACAGCTGTTCACCACCATCTCAAATCATCCCCATCCAAAATCATGATCTCTTCTTTTCCCATGAAACCACCTCTCAATCCATCCATTGAGGATCATACTCTATACGGAGCGTTGATGCTGCCAAAGCAGTCTGCTTGGCTACTGGGCACAATCCTGGACGGGTTGCCACTCCGACGCAGGATACTCGAATGGCTCAATCATCCCAGCACGCCGGTACCATTTTGCCGACCTCGGAAAAGTGACAGGCTGACTCAACCCCACCTTGTATTAATTCAACGGTGGAGAGTGAGTTTTGAACTCAGGACCTTATGATCCCTGGCCTACCACCCTAACCATTAAGCCAACACCAGGCATAACCACCCCCTCCCCTCCAAAATTTGCTTCTGTAACCATTTTGTCCATCCCTTGTGTTCTCTCCTACCCCACATTATTACCTGCATCCCTTGTTTGTCTGGCTCTGTCTATTTTCTCCCTCTGCCCTGCTGTTGGTGTCTCCTCCTCCTGCTGTTCCTTTTGCTATGTTGTGTCCTGATTTATTCTGTGTTCCAGCTCTTCCACGAGCCTTGACTATGTATACAAAAAAAAGTATCTACATGTAGCAAGGGAAAGGTAAGAGAAATTGGTCATCAAGTTTCATCAATCCAGCTCGACTTGATGAGCTACAATAAAAATTCACATCAATGTTGAACTACCCTTATATTTCCCAAAATGGTATATTATTTTCAGAGATGGATTTGGTAACTCAGCAATAAATCCAAGTGGAAAAGCCTGTAGTTTGAATCAAGCTCTTTGTTGCTGACATGATTAGAGAGTTAAAGCATACACCATAATCTGAGTAATTATATTCAGCATTATAGCATAGCAAGTTACTCGATTAAAGAATTATGAATAAACAAACTTTGACTCAAATCATCAAAAGGATCAAATCAACATTGGGAAGAAAGCAAAAACCATAAATCTGTCCAGAGGTATTAACAACTTACATTCACTGACTGGACAAAGTCGATGAGTGTCCCATCCCCCACCTTCTCAAAGACCACAAGTGTCCAGTCACCCCCACCATCATCATGTACCATGCTCTATGCAGAGCATCGGTTCTGCCGACACAGTTTCTTGGCTCGGGTCAGGATCCTAGAAGGGTTGCCACTCCGACACAGGAAGTCAGGGCAGGAATTTTGAATTTTGGCCAGGGTGCTGGCAGTAGCTCAGCTACTCTTCACGAAAGACACTGCAAGATCCTTAATGTCCACCAAGTAATGCCGGCAGACAGGAAGCCCAGTTTAATATCCATCTGAGCGATGGCACACACATTGATGAATCACCCTGCCTGTGAACCCCCCACTGCCCTTCCCCAATTGTAAAATGGCAGCAACATCTACAGTGGCACCCAAATCACCAAACCTCTTTAGGACAAGCTCATTTTCATAGCAGACTCGATGATAACCACCAATGATAGCGTTCTGGTTCGCTGATGAAAGGTATTATATATTCATTGGTATCTGAATGAATAAGACACATTGAAAAAAAATAAAAAATCATGATCAATATGGCAGTCCTGCAGAAAATGAACAATGATGCTTCCTGGAGTGAGCAAAATTGCAGCTATCGCTTAAAACAACACATAGCCAAGATGGGAGGTCAGGACTTGCGTTTCACGATGTCCAACTCGCTCGACCGCGAGCATTTTAAGCACTTCAGCAAGCGTCGCCTTAAGCTTGTGTGTCGGGTATCTTGGCCTGAGAAAAAAAAAAAAACCACACAAACAAAAAGAGGAAATCCCACAGAGGATAGCTGCTGTTGCCAGGTTTATTGGACCGTTATGATGCTGCATGCAAACATGAAGTGGAACATCAGGGTGGTTTGCCTTCCAATTCCTGTTTCGCAGAAGGGCAACCTGTAGTAGCAGAACAAAAATGCAGGATTTTATTGTTTAACCAAATGATTTCTATTATTTTCAAATTGGCACTCAATGTGGATGAATACAGATGGCATCCATCCTACTATCTCTACGATAAAAGAGCCATTTGTGTGTCTGTCTGTGAGTGTCGCCATTTTGCTCAGATGGCTGAACAGATTTTCTTCAAACTTTCAGATGGTCATCGGTGAGTGCAAAACATATTTTGAAAAGTTTGTAAAAAAAAAAAAAGGTGGATTTCTTTTTATATCGCTCTATATAGTGTTTAAGCCTTTGAAGCTTTGTGAAAGGAAATATTAAATGATCCCTGACCCCATTCCTGAGTGGGGTAGGGAAGTATTTTAGGCCTCCCACAAAAACAGAAAAAAATTGAAATCTTCAACACGCCAACAGGATTAGAACAGCACCGGACAATGCCGGATAGCCTTGCTTGTATGAAACAAGAAAAAGAGCAATCAGAGATTGCAAACCCTCACCAGTAC